>NC_142929.1:123933447-123940947 GCF_046866305.1 Octopus bimaculoides | reverse complement strand
TTAATATTTCCTGTTCCTGAATTGCAAATGCATACCCTTCAAAATGGGAGGTTGTAATCCAGCTATTGGTCCATGAAAGACTGCTTTGATGATTAATGTTATTATTATCTCAGAGCTTTCTACTAACATATCCATGCATAGTCTCCTGCTCATATAGGCTCAACCTTTCATCTGATGGTACATTGTGGTGGTCATGTGACTTCTTTGGGCATGCATTCTAGGTTATCAGACAAGGAATGTTGCTCAAGAAGCTGCCTTCCTATTCTTATGATGTTATCAGTCAACCCTTGGTGGTTAAAAGATGTTGCTGAAGGGATGTGATACAACATTCAATGGCTCTTTGGATTGATGTTAAGCCTCTGCTGCCTTGTCACTGTTTAAGTGGAAATTATGTGTGTTTGTTAGTATTTTTCGGGTTTTCACATCAATGGCTTGGATCTCATCAAGCATCCAATCAAGCAGCCCAAATGTTGGTATGAGTACAGGCACTGCAAACTCATTGTGGGCCACTGTTTTATTGAATGCAGAGAGTTCTGAGGTCGAAATTTTCTTTATTTGGCTGCAATATTCTTTAGTGACAAGTGTTTTGTTACATGTATGTATGTATGTATGTATGTATGTATGCATGTATGTATGTATGTATGTATGTATGTATGTATGTAGGTAGGTAGGTAGGTAGGTAAGTAGATAGGTAGGTAGGTAGGTAGGTAGGTAGGTATAAATGTATGTATGTATGTATGTAGGTGGGTAGATAGGTATGTATGTAGGTAGGTAGGTAGATAGGTAGATAGGTAGGTAGGCTGGTATAAATATATGTATGTATGAAGGTGGGTAGATAGGTAGGTAGGTAGGTAGGTAGGTAGGTATAAATGTATGTATGTATGTATGTAGGTGGGTAGATAGATAGGTATGTATGTAGGTAGGTAGGTAGATAGGTAGATAGGTAGGTAGGCTGGTATAAATATATGTATGTATGAAGGTGGGTAGATAGGTAGGTAGGTAGGTAGGTAGGTAGGTAGGTAGGTAGGTAGGTGGGTAGGTAGGTAGGTATAAATGTATATATTTATGTATGTATGTAGGTGGGTAGATAGATAGGTAGGTAGGTAGGTAGGTAGGTAGGTAGGTAGATAGGTAGGTAGGCCGGTATAAATGTATGTATGTATGAAGGTGGGTAGATAGGTAGGTAGGTAGGTAGGTAGGTAGGTGGGTAGGCATGTAGGTTGGTAGGTAGGTAGATAGATAGATAAATAGATAGATAGACAGACAGACAGATAGGTAGTTAGATACATAGATGTGTGCATGTGTGTGTGTGTGTAGATAGGTAGATAGGTAGATAGATAGATAGATAGATAGATAGATAGATGTGTGTGTATGTGTATGCTTGCAGATAGATATAGATATATTATATATGTATGTTCATGTGAATGTCAGTGGGTGTGTTTGGGTGTATATTTGTGGAAATATATGTATGTATGTATGTATGCATGCATGTATGTATATATGTATGTATGTATGTATGTATGTATGTATACATGTATGTATACATGTACGTATAAATTTGTGTCTGTCTCTGCTCAATGAATTTCACAGCATATTTATTTTATTATTCATATGATAAATATGTGTTTGTATGGACAATCATATATATACATGTAAGTGTGAGTGTGTGTGTGTGTGTGTGTGTGTGTGTGTGTGTGTGTGTGTGTGTGTGTGTGTGTGTGTGTGTGTGCGTGCCTGTATGTATGGGTTTTGGGGGTGTTTATGTGTATATATCTGAGTGTGTTTATATGTGGGAAGTAAAAACATATATGGGAGTGCTCAGCATCCACTTAATGTGCTTATGAAGACTGTTTCAATGAACGAAATTTAGAACTGACATACCTGTTTGAGAATGTGAAAGGGGGATGTCCTTAAAACAGAAATAAAGACAAAAAGAAAGGAAGGAAGGTAGGAAGAAAGGAAGAAAAAAACACGAACAAGATTTGGGCAGCCTAAGGGACACTTAGTATGAAAGTAGTGATAGGTTTATGTGAACAAGATAGAACCAGTTCTCAATTTTCAGTTATGCTAAACATTTCACCTGTAAACTTACTTTGAAATGCTGCATATTGTTATCTTCTGCTTCTTAGTCCCACCCAGCTCTGGAGACCGAAGTAAATCTACTTTGTGTGTATGTGTGGGTGTGACAGTTATGCTTGTTTTCATTCTGTTGATATAGTATACCAACACCCGTTCCCACAAACACTGCCATTCACGTGTTGTGTGTGTGTGTGTGTATGTGTGTGATCATCATTGTTTTAATGTCCACTTTTCAATACATGCATGGGTCAGACGAAGTTCTTGATGCAGTTGTTGTCAGTGTTAACTGTGTGGACCATGTTGTGGTCAGTCTTTCAGTGGCATTCACTATAGTAATGAATGCTACTGAAAAACTGTCCACACAGACAACTACTAAAACAACACCTATTGTTATGAAGGGAATTAAGCTACCAATAGGCATATTCCAGGGTAATAGTTTATCTGTAATGTTATTTGTAATGGCAATGAATTCCTTATTAGCCCTGTTGACAAAACACCAAAACTACATGCTGGTATATGCAGAAAAGAATAAAATTAATGTCACCCACACATTTGTTGTTGACAACATAAAGTTATATTCTGGTTGTATGATCAACGTCAAGAGATTGTTAGAACTAGTCACAACATTCTCATGAGGCATTGGAATGGGTTTTGGGCAAGATAAATGCTTGTACATGATAGTCAACATATACATCAATGGCTTGTCTATCTCATCTATCTCTATTGATGAAAACCACAAATATCTGGAAATCAATGAGAATCAATGACCACCACTGACAGCTTCCAAATTAATAGCAACACCAATAAGATCTATGTGAAATGAAATGTTGGTAGTAGAGGCATAAGGTCAGTCCAGACAACCTTTGAATATCACACTGTATCACTCAGACAACACCCGAACAGTAAAGAAGGAAATAAGTACATTCCATGCATACTCAAAAGTGAGAGCAACATCTTCAGAGTTAGAGAAAAACTACTGTGCAAGTAATATGAGAATACAACTGTTTCATGTGACCCAAAGGAGGCTGAAGTGACCTACCTAAACAAATGTTTGAAATAGAATCAGGCATCATACCACATGAGTACATATTCTGTAAGCTAGAGAGCAGCAATAGTATTGACAGGAAGAGTAACCTCATCAAGATGTGTGATAGATACATTACATCTCACCTAGAAGGGTGTACCTTTTCTATTGTACTACAGGAGATAGTGACTAAATACCTGATAAACAAGAGAGACAAAGATACTACCAAACCTCCACGTTGTGATCAAAATGTCAGCTTTGTTATACCAGTGTGGAAGATATTACCCACATCATCAGCAAATACCCCAAAATGTCTATGAGATACTACCTGCCCCTGAGACATTGTATAGTCACAAAGACTATTTACAGTGCTATCTGTGGGAAGGATTGCCCTGATGTATACATCAAAGGCATGTCAGAACCAACATATATTCTGTTGTATAGTGAAATTGTATGCCCCACCTGGTAAAAAGTGGTAGGGATCAGCCATTATAGCTGGTCATCAAGAGAGGGTCAAGAGTTGAAGAGTTGAGAGTCGACTGTTCTAGTCAGTGTCTTTTGGAGCTATCAGTGATAGTAAGACAGAAGAAGTTAGTGTATTACTATTCTGGTACAAAGAGATACAATGGTATTCAATGACTAGTAACTATTGTGACTACTAGTGTAAAACAGCAAGTATAGTACAATGGGGCAGTCACACATCACACCAGTGGGGGGAACCTGCTTTACAACAGTGGGGATGAAGAAAAACAAATTTATGTGGAGTGAAAAAGAAAGCATTCACATGGAGCATTTAAACTAATTCACGTGGAAAATCAATTAACTTGACAAAAAAAGAAGCAAAAATCTTGTTGTGCAAACTTACAAAAATTGTAAAATATAGAAGACTTGTTAGCTGGGGTAGCTGAGTAGCAACAACAACAACTCAAGGAACAATGAGAACAACAACAAGGATTGCAGCAGCAAATGTTACAACTAATGAAGTTGATAATCAAACTGGAGAATACATTCTCACCTGACCATGTAGCAAATTCCATAAGCAGATTCAAATATGACCCTAAAGGAGGAGTAATCATCGAGGCTTACTTTCAAAGATTTGAACAAAGTTTTGAAAAAGAATGTCAGGATTGGATGGACAAAATGAAAATGCATCGAGTTTTAAGAAAACTAGCAACAGCAGAGCATGAGATGTATAGTAACTTCATATTGCCAAAATAAGTGTCCAACACAAATTTCACCAACACAGTCGACATTTTGTGCAAAGTGTTTAGTGAAAAGAGCTCACTGTTTAATACTAGATGGAATTGTTTAAACATAGAAAAGAGTGAAGATAAAGCCTTCACTACTTACACTATCAGAGTCAACAAGGAAAGTGAGAGATTTAGGCTAGATATGCTTACTCCAGATTCAAGTGTTTGATTTTTGCATAAGGATTGACAGATAAAAAGATGCAGAAATCCAAACGAAAATTCTAGCAAAACTGGATTTAACCAGGATTTAACATTGCAGAAACTGTTGGAAGAGTTATATGTCCGCCGAGGTCGACTTTGCCTTTCATCCTTTCGGGGTCGATAAATCAAGTACCAGTTACAAACTGGGGTCGATGTAATCGACTTAATCCCTTTGTCTGTCCTTGTTTGTCCCCTCTATGTTTATCCCCTTGTGGGCAATAAAGAAATAAGAAACTGTTGGAAGAGTGTGACACAATATAAAAATTAAGGCATGACATGGAAGAAATTCAATGTAAAGAGTGTTTTCGCATAAGACCAGTGCAAAAAAGTTGGAAGATAAAAGAAGTGTGGTGGGAAAAACAGAAAAATATCGGGATGAAGACTTATGTATGGAATGTGGTGGGATGCACCTGAAAAAAGATTGTCTGTATAAAAAAGCAATGTTTTCACAGCAGATTTACTGGACACATAAAATTGCACTGCAAAACTAGAATAATAGGAAAATGGAACAAACAAGAAAAAATAAATAGTTTGTCAGCAGGGATAGTTGTGACTACAACAAACAGAAAATTTGTGAATATGAGAATTGAAACAACTAGTGTCAGAATGCTATCAGAGATGGGAAGTGACATCACAATCATAAATAAGAAAACAAGGGAACAAATGGGTAAATCAAAATTATGTAGTCCAAACAAAATGGCATATGGTGTTATGGGTAGAAAATTATATTTCACAGGTGAACACATTTGTAATATAATGTTCAAAGGTCAAACAACAAACAGATTGCAGCGGTGGGGTACCATTCTATTAAACTATGATTATAGAATGGAATATCAGCCTTCAAAACATTTGGGGCATGCTGATGATCTGTCTAGGTTAATTCCAAGAAATAATGAACCACTGGAGGACACTGTAATAGCAGTGCTAAGAGCGGAAGTGGAAACTAAAAAAGTGATGTGGAACATCATGCATAAACTACCAGTAACTATGGAAGAAATAAAAAGAAATACGAGAAATGACACATTTATTAATGAGTCAAAAAGAAATCTGTGATCAGCAAAAGGAAATAAAGAAAGGTCTAATGCAAAGAACTGCCAAGATGTGAGCATGTACTCTATATGTGATGGTGTACTAATGTATGCTCAGAAGGTGGTCATACCACAGAAATTACAGAAGAGAATGCTAAAAGACTTCCATGTGGGACACCCAGGCATCTTTAGATTGAAAGTGCTGATGCGAAGTTTTGTATACTGGCCAAGCATAGACAAGGAAGTTGAAAACCTGGTAAAAAAACTGCAGCAAAACTACTTACTACAAAATGTGAACCTAGGCTGGAAGTGAAAATACCATGGTCCTGATTGCATATTGATTTTTCAGGCCCAGTAAATGGATATTATTTCTTAATAGTAGTGGACAGCTACACAAAATGGCCTGAGATCACAAAGTATATTCCAGTACTAAGACATACAACAGTATCCACTGACTAGTGACTATTGTGGCTACTAGCATAAAACAGCAATACAGTACAACAGCAGTCACACATCACACTAGTTGAGGAAACCCACTTTACAACAAATTCGCACCTTTAAAAACAAAGAATAGTGGTGGAGTACTCCAATTAAAACAAAAATTTGGTGCAAACATAATAGACCTGATATTATTCTGTATGGCAGGGAACAAAAGTTATGCACTGTTGTAGAAGTTAGCTACCCAGTGGATGTGAATGCACAACCAAAAGACCAGAAAAAAAAGAGAACATTTAACGAATTAATGTGGAACTTACAGCTCTTGTACCCTGACTATAAATTCTCATTTGTGCCTATCATCATAGGTGCATTAGGCTATGTACTAACAAATTTACACAAAAAAAAAAACAACTTAGAAATACTATGTTTTTTAAAGAAAGTGCAAAAGAAACTGATGTGGATTCTCCAAGCACAATCTATTAGTGGCACACTGAAAATTTTTAAGACATTCCAAAAATTCTCCATCTAAGATTCTTTAGGTGATAGATGCACACACCTAGGTGTGTGTGCAGTGACAGCTCAACCACACACCTGGGTGTGTGCAGTGACAGCCCAACTACACACCTGCGTGTGTGCAGTGACAGCCCAACCAAACACCAAATCAACTGCATATTTCAAACACTGAGAATTCTTTTAATCAAAACGTCCTATGGCTTTGTTAGCAACTGGTTTGAACTTTCTTAAGAACTTGAATAAATCTCAAAAAAATGAAACATACATACATACGACCTCAAGATTTATGCTAAAAGTGTTAACAATGCCAAAAAACTACTGAAATTAATAACAACATTTTCAGTTGATATAGGCATGGAATTTGGCCAAAAGAAATGTCCATATTTGGTTATAGAATGAGGAAAGTCAGTCCCCCAAACCCAAAATCTGTGCATCAACAGTCTTTCCACCCCCCCCCCATTCTACACAAAGAATGTTACAAATACCTAGGCATATGTGAAAATGTATCATATGAAAGCACTGTGAATAAAGATAGAGTGACCTGAGAATATTACACCAGACTTCGGAAATATGATAGCTGGAACTCTCCTCTTACAACAAAACAATATCCCACAATGCAGTTGCAGTACCAGTGCTGATCCCAACATTTGGAATACTTGATTGGTCTGTAGAGGAAATCCATTCTATAGATGTCAAAACTGCAAAATCCTGACAACAATTGGGAACTTCCACAGAAACAGTGATGTTGACTAGCTCTACCTAGGAAGAAAGAAAGGTGGCAGAGGCCTGAGATCAGTGTAGATCGAAGCCATATGGTATCACTCAGGCAGCACCTGCTGAACAACAGCAACAAAAATTAATATATAAATGCAGTGGTGAAAAGTGAAGTGATCAACATCGTACGAGTTGGCAGTGAGCTCCTTGAGAAACACTCTCTACCTGATGATCTCCTATACAGCCCCAAAAC
>NC_142929.1:123915947-123930947 GCF_046866305.1 Octopus bimaculoides | reverse complement strand
ATATATATATATATATACATATTCATATATACACACACACACGCATATAGAGGTAGCTAGCTAGCTAGATATCTAGATAGATAGATAGATAGATAGATCATGTGAAAGAAGGATGGTATTTCTATTAAAAAATTTATGTCTATATAATTGCTTCTGCAGCAATAATAAATGCCACGTTTATCAGGAGACTAAAAATACAAAATATCTGCAGGAAAATGTGTCACTGAAGAATAGTTATGTGATAAGAGTTAACAAGATAAACAAAAAAACAAGAAGAAAGAAAAAAAATTGAGAAAGATAGACAGCTAACATCATCATCATCATCATCGTCGTCGTTTTACATCTGCTTTCTATGCTGGCATGGGTTGGACGGTTTGACTGAGAGCTGGCGAGCTAGAAGGCAACGCCAGACACCAATGCGATCTGTCAATGTTTCTACAGCTGGATGCCCTTCCTAATGCCAACCACTCCATGAGTGTAGTGGGTGCTTTTTACATTCCACCACCACAGGGGCCAGTCAGGCAGCACTGGCAATGACCATGCTCGGATGGCGCTTTTTACATGCCACCGGAACGGGTGGCAATCAGGTGGTACTGTCATCGGCCACGACAATGACTTCACTTGCCTCAGCAAGTATTCGCAAGCGCAGTTTATTGCCCAAAGATTGAAGGGTGCTCTTAAATGGGCTGGTTATGCTGCACTGCCATAGGCCATGGTTATGGTTTCACTTGGCTTGTCAGGTCTTCTCAAGCACAGCATATCTCCAAAGGTCTCGGTCACTTGTTTTTGCCTCGGTGAGGCCCAATTTTCGAAGGTTGTGCTTCACCACCTTATCCCAGGTCTTCCTGGGCTACCTCTTCCACAGGTTCCCTCAACTGCTAGGGTGTGACACTTTTTCACCCAGCTGTCCTCATCCATATGCAACACATGACCATACCAGCTAAATCATCTCTCTTGCACACTACATTTGATGTTTCTTATGTCCAACTTTTCTCTTGGGGTGCTTACACTTTGTCGCGTATGCACACTGACATTACACATCCAGTGGAGAATACTAGCTTCATTCCCTGCAAGCTTACACATGTCCTCAGCAGTCACAGCCCATGATTCACTGCCATGTAGCATGGCTGTTTGCACACATGCATCATACAGTCTACCTTTTACTTGGAGCGAGAGGCCCAGCAGATGTAGGAGCTCTCTGAAATTTGCCCAGGCTATTCTTATTCTAGCAGCTACACTCTCAGAGCAACCACCCCTGCTACTGACTTGGTCACCTAGGTAACGGAGGCTATCAACTACTAGCTTTTTCCCCTGGAATGTGATGGAGGCTGTTTTCTGCACATTTGCCCCTGAGCATTTGCCACACACAAAAACTATCTTCCCAGTTAGCCTTCTTTTGATATTGCTGCACCTCTTATGCATCCATAGCTTACACCAGGGACATCTTATGGAGTTTCTACCTATTCCTTTTCTACATACCGAGTAGGGCCATCTACCTGTGGTTTGTGGTTTGCCTGCCTTCCTACTTATTAAGACTTTGGTTTTTGCTAGATTGACTCTAAGACCCTTCGATTCTAGTCCTTGCTTCCACACTTGAAACTTCTCCTCTAGTTCTGAGAGTGATGCAGCTATTAGAACAATGTATTCAGCATAGAGAAACTCCCAGGGGCATCCTGTCTTGAATTCCTCTGTTATTGCCTGAAGGACTATGATGAAAAGAGGGGGCTGAGGACTGATCATTGGTGGACCCCTACTGTGAATTCTTCACTGTACTCATTTTCAACCCTCACCTTACTGACAGCATCCCTGTACATGGCTCTTACAGCTCTCACTAACCACTCATCTATTCCTAGTTTCCGCATTGATCACCAGGTAAGGCATCAGGGGATCTTGTCAAAGGCTTTCTCTATGTCAACAGAAGCCAGGTATAGAGGTTTATCTTTGGCTAGGTATTTCTCCTGCAGCTGTCTTACCAGAAATATAGCATCAGTGGTGCTTTTCCCTGGCACAAACCCAAACTGCATCTCGTCTAGACTGATTCTCTCCCTAATTATTTGGGCTATGACCCTCTCTGTGACTGCAGCAGATTCAAAAATCCACTGGTGTGTAAACAAGTGAGAAAGTAAATGAAAGAAAGTAGCACTCAACACATTTCATTAGAGTCACACGTATTTATGAGCAATTTAACTCAACTCCACATTACTTACAATTTTGTGGCATGTAGGATATGTCCATCTCATCAGGTGTTCAAAGACGGAGTAGAGAATTTGAAAGAAATTTGAAATGGCTCCTAGGTGTTTAGACTTTTATTTATCAGCTCAAATCTTATGATATTAATGCCATCAAAGTGTCACCAGTGTTGAAGATGCTCGGTTTCGTCCACTTGACATTTCATTTTAATGATCTGAAAATACACAAAAATCAAAAAATCAAAAAAATAAAAACACACTATCTTGTAGAGCAAAAAATTATCTTTTAAATAGCATAAAGCATTTTGCCAATGTGTTTTATTTCTGTGTGCATTTTTAAATTGGAAATAAACGCTCATGAATTATTCCTTCTCTTCCCAGTGATAGATAAATATTATTTAACAAACATGGGATTTAAACATGAGCTACTAGAAGTTTAATACTCTGGTAGTACAGCAACCATATGAGATTATATAGTGTACTGTGTACTATTCTGAAATCTTTCAGGCTCAAAACACTTGAAAGATTGCAGGATAGTATATGGTACACTATGCAAGCTCATCCAGCTATTGTATTATCAAGCCATGAAACTTACAGAAGCTTACATTTAAATCCTATATTTGTTAAACAATTATATATGCATGTGTGTGTGTGCATGTATGTGTGTGTGTGTGTGTGATTGGTGTATTATTTGTGTAAAATGTTCACTATCTTTTGCAGGCTTTTGAACGTACATATTAGAAGTACATATTATACACATGAACTAAATGTTACGTATTCTTTGTCAATCAAGTGTGTTGTCTGCCATAATCAGGATGGCATGAGGAAGTTAGTTATGTCTATTATCCAAGCTAATTAATGTATAGCAAAGAGCTAAAGCCATTATAATAATGTTATGCTTTTTTCTTTTATAGAGGCAATTTATAAAAAATTGCAGCAGAACTGTCAGACAGTTGTGTGTCTGTGTTTGTCCCCCCAACATCGCTTAACAACTGATGCTGGTGTCTTTACGTCCCCGTAACTTAGCGGTTCGGCAAAGAGACCGATAGAATAAGTACTAGGCTTCCAAAGAATAAGTCCTGGGGTCAATTTGCTCGACTAAAGGTGGTGCTCCAGCATGGCCGCAGTCAAATGACTGAAACAAGTAAAAGAGTAAAAGAGAGTAAAAGAATAAGCACACATGAACTTACTACTGCCAACCTTCAACAGGAAAGGTCAGAATCTAATACTGCTATTATTGAAAGTATAACTTGAATTATTTAATATGAATATTAAATGACTAAATAATGAATAAGAATGAATATATCAACACTCACATTACTGAAGTATAAATATAAACTGAAAATATATACATATATTTCCTTTCTTGAAATACTGTTATTATAATACATATAGGCATAGAATAGAAACTATATTCCAAATTTCCCTCACATCATACACTTCCATCTTGAAGAGGTATGATCTGAGGGTGATTTTGGCTATTTCTAGCATCTTCAGTCATTTTGTACAGGCTGTCTCATTAGCTCATTGCATCTCTGTGTTTGTGTATGTTTGTATTTGTGTGTGTGTGTGTGTGTGTGTGTGAATATGTTCTGTCAAACACGTATCAGATACACACCTTTATTTAAGTTTGTGGGAAGAAATGAATGAATTGAATCTGTTGAGAAAGCCTTAAAAACTGGGTATTAGAGTATGTATATATTTCTGAGATTGTATGTGTGTGTGGGGTGGGGTATGGCTTGTGTTTGTAAATGGAGAAATATGTGAATGTATGTTTGAAATCATTTCTCTCTCTCTCTCTCTCTCCACAAGCTGAATACATTTATATGATAAATATGTGTATGGGTGTGTTTTGTGTATTCAGTCATGCGTGTATGTATATGTATGTATATAATGTATGCTCACATACGTATATACCCATGTATTTGAGTATATGTAGCTATGGGTATATATGGCTGTCTGTGAGTGTGTACACGTATATATATGTACATCAGTGACTATATGCGTACTCAACAGCAGTTTTGCATTATAAACACACATATACATACACACACCCATATGTGTGTCTGTGTGCATACATGTGTGCGCATGTGTGTGTGTATGTGTATGTGTATGCATGTGTATTTCCAAAAGTGCTTATACCTGGGAAGGTAAAAGCACGTATGGGTGTGTGAGTGTTCTCATGTGTGCTTATGAAGAGTGTTTCAATGAATGAATTTTAGAAATGACATACCTGTTTTAAGAATGTTCGATGTAGGTGTCTAAGTGTATATGTGGGAGTATCTGTCTCTGTATGCGTGTATGATGTGAAGTGTAACAGTATCTGCATATGATTAATGAAGTGTGTGTATGAATAATTAATAAAGTGAGAGGTAAGTACATACACACATACATACATGCATACAGACAGGCAGATAGATAGAGAGATATGTGTATTACTCGTTTACTTGTTTCAGTCATTTGACTGCGGCCATGTTGAAGCACTGCCTTTAGTCAAGCAAATCGACCCCAGGACTTATTCTTTGGATGCCTAGTACTTATTCCATCCGTCTCTTTTGCCAAACTGCTAAGTTATGGGGACATAAACACACCACCATTGGTTGTCAAGCGATGCTGGGGGGACAAACACAGACACACACACACACATATATATTAGCTCACGCGAAGAAAACCCTAACGATAGGAATGATAATAGAAATAGAATAATTTCTAAGCAAAGTAAAAATAAATTACGCAACTACATATGGTATAACATACCATACAATATAGCGGTCACAGGTAGATTATGTAAGAGGATATTCTCGATTATATCAAAGAACTTTCCACCCACTCACAAATATAGCAGTAGCTTTTCAACTAAAACTATTAGAATCTCATATTCAACCCTCCCTAATATGAAATGTATTATATCTAAACATAACAAAACCAAAATTAAAAAAGCTAGATTAAGAATAATTAATTATCAGCCTAACACCAATAATCCTAGAACCTCCACTGATAGTATAAGAAATAACATTCCTGTAAATTATAACATACCTAATAGTATTAATAATTGTAATGACGACGACAGCATTGGCCCACGTAACCATACCCAAATAACAAATAGCACGACAATAGATGAATCACTAAACCTAGACCCAACACAAAATAGCAGCACACCTTATAATCCTTCCGCATTAAATAATGACACTACCACTAATAATAGAAGACCCAACTCAACCTCTAATAATAATCCTAATAATAATCAAGATAATAATTATACCAGCCACGATTCTAATAATATTACTAATAGAAATAATACGTATAATACCAATGTTAACGGCAGAACGAATCGAGGTGAAGTAACTTCGAACAACCCAAATAGAGGTAGCAGCAATAATAATACTATAAGCAGCTACCCCACAAATGTAAGCACAAGACGACCTAACAATTATAAAATCGGTTGCAATTGTGTAACACCTTCGACATGTCCCTTACGTGGAAACTGCTTAGCTAAAAACGTAATATACTCCTGCGAAATTATCACGGAAACTAACACCCTCCCCTACCTTGGATGCTCTTCATCCTGGAAATCTAGATTTTATAACCACGGATCTTCGTTTAGACTCAGACATAAGGCTAACAACACTTCATTATCTCGTAGAATTTGGGAGCTTAAGGACGACAAGATTAATTTTAACCTTAGATGGTCTATTGTTGGATCGGCCCCAACGTATAAAGATAATAGAACTGGTTGCCAGTTATGCTCCCTTGAACTTTTGAAAATTATTAAATTCCCCGATAAGAATAAGCTAGTTAATAAGAGGTCAGATTTCAAACCCTCCTGTATCCATAAAATGATGAAAACCTTAAGATATTATAACCCCTAAGTCCTCTCTTTTAGTTAGAAGCACTTCTACACCTTCTCTCATTAACTACTCCCACGTTAGATCCTGCCTACCACAACTCAGACACCAAATTAGCAAGGCCCGTACTCTACCCCTAACCTAACTATGTACCTTAATAATTTTGTTTACCCTCGAATAGCTGGATTATGACCACATAATATACACACATTTTTAATAAACCGGATCCATAATCCCAAACCTATGGATATAGTTCCACCTTTCAGTCGCTGACCTGAAACTCTCCAATGACACTACAATACACAAAAATGAAACAAAATAACACTAATCAATACTTTTTCTATAGTTCTTACTTTTATTTTTTTTATTCGATTATTTTTACATTTTTATTTTTTATTTCATTTGTTACTTTATTTTTATATGTATATTCTTTTATTTATATATATATATTTTCTCAATTTTTATATATTTTACATTTTCAATTTATATTTTTACATTTTTATTCTATATCCTTTTTATTTTTTTATTTTTATCTTTTAATTTTTTAATTCCTTTATGTTTTTATTTTTTATCTCTTATTTTTATTTTTTATTTTTCATTTCTTATTTTTTGCATTATTAATGTGGGTGCTATTATTTCCTATCAATATTATACTATATTACCACGGTTGAAATGCCCCCAATACTCTGTATTTTGAATTTGAACGTCCAGCCCTCCCTCTCCCACACACTTTATTTCCCTTTTCTTGTGGACATTTTCTAATTATTCATTCTTTAAGGTCTTATATGTTCTAATTACCCTTTCCACCTCCTTAACCCTTTCATCATCTAAATAAGTGTATGTGTAAGGGACGACCGTGCGAACTCAAAAAGGGAGAAATGGTGACGAATGGAAAAACAGAGGACTCCTTTTATTTAAACGCGTCACACGGTCGAACACACAATAATGTATCGATGATGATATACATGATATGTTATACGACGATAACATAGATGACCAGTAATGAAAGACCACAACCGTATTAGATGAATAACAGAGATATTTATTGTAGCGTTAAAGATGTATGTCTGTGTGTGAGTGTGAATGCGACATATAAGAACATTATCAAAGACAGGCCGTCATACAAAGAAAAGTGTGTATGTGAGTGATACATGTGTGTATGAGTGTTTACAGCAGATAGAAAGAGAGTCAATAACACGTGAGCAATTATATACCAGTTCTTGTGTACACTATAGGAAAAGTTCTGTATGTGAAAGTGAGTTGGCTGAGTGTGGCAGTGCTGATCACTAGTTGTGATGTCGTGGCATCGATGCCGGGCCGTGTTTCTTGTTATACAGATGTTCGTCGCTGGCTGAGAATTTCTTGTCTGAGTCACCTAACAGAATCGAAGAGAGAGATGTGCCGCGGTAGTTTGGTGTGGTGTACATAGTAAGTCGTGTTGACGCTGGTGGAGATTGATGATCGGTAGTAGTAATCGTAGAATCGTGTTGGTCATGACGATGATGCTGGATAGTAGTCGTAGACTCTTGTTGCTGATGTGGCGACGGCGGTGGTCATCGTTGGCTGGACGAAGCTGTTGAAGTGGTCGCTGGAACTGCTGCTGTTGTCGTGTGGTACACGGAACAGTTCTCAAAGAGAAACTGGACCGAGACAAATTTGTTGGGTATGAGTTGATCTATTTATAGCGTTAAGAGGGCTCCAAGACGGTGATAGAATTTTACTCTATCACGTGACCTTATTAGGGGCTGTGATTGGTCAGTTTGCGTTCTGGCGGGAACGGTTCGAAGAAGTTGCCGATTCGAATAATAATCAGTCACGTGATGACAAGGAATGGGTTCTCTACTACGCTCGCATTTATTTATATTTAAATGAGAAGATTGTATGTAATGGCGATAGTAGTTTTGTATCTAGTGACGATAGGTAGTTTCGCTACATATGTACCAATATAATAGATAAGTTCGTATACTTAAGTTGTAAATCGCCGAAACTGACCAGTCACCACAAGAATATCATATTTCAAGTTTACTCTAGCCTGACGCCACTTATTTACAACCCACCACTGACATAGGCAGATACAGCTCATATCTATCTATCACTTACGACCGTTAAGATCTCTGTATCTATATCTACTTATCTTCTTCTTCTACATTTAGACTTTTCCTCACCACCCTTATCCAACCCGTCTAAATGGCTTAGATGTATCTTAATTTACTATCCAAATTTTCTCTTATTGTTTCTTAGATCACCCGCCCCACCGATTTGACTCCTTTTATTTTTGTATGAATATCTGTGTATTTTTCTTCTTAGTATTTTATATTCCTTATTTTATATTATTATTTCATTTTTGTTGTATTGTTTTAACCACCAGCTTATTCCCTCCTTTAACACTACCCTTCTAACTAATATTAAATAGTATTGTTTACTTAGCGTTCACTACACACTGAATTGTGGCAAGGTATGGACGGATTCCGGAGTACCGAAGAAATTATGTATAAATATATCAAATTAAGAATTCTACGAGGTATATTGCAATACAAAATACCAAACGGAACCTCACCTCTTATATCTCATCTTTCTTCCTCCTTTAACTTCTATGTGATATAACTCTTGGGAGAGAATACATTTGCGGCTGAAGATAGCTTTATACGGTCAATTATACACTGATGTAACAACTATAAAGCTTGAAACACGTGTACCGCAGAATCCTTTGTGTTTTGTTTTTATTTTTACATTTACAATTTATATATATATATATATATATATATGATGGGCTTCTTTCAGTTTCCGTCTACCAAATTCACTCACAAGGCTTTGGTCGGCCCGAGGCTATAGTAGAAGACACTTTTCCAAGGTGCCATGCAGTGGGAATGAACCCAGAACCATGTGGTTGGTAAGCAAGCTATTTACCACACAGCCACGAACATGTCTATATGTATGAGTATATATGTGTACATGTGTTTATTTGCTTTTCTGTATACACACAAACACATATATTATATATACATATCTATAGGAAAGTGGGTTATACATCATTAGATGTATACCTGACTTTCCTATATAAAATTAGAAATTAACGGAACGCTGAACTCCAGACTATCAACATAACAATTATTTACTTTAAGGTGGTTAATATATACATCTTTATCTCTTGTTTGTTGAGACGTCTACTTTGTGTGTGAGCATGGTTGTTGGGACGTTGGTATGTAGATGTGAGCGAGCTGTCTAGCGTAAGTTCGAAAGATGGAGAGAGACAGCTAAACACGTCCTTGCTCAATCGCTGGCCAGCAAGAAAGAGGCAGAATGAAGCGGGAAAGCTTGGTTGTTGAATTGCACGCATGCGTGAGACTACGCATGCGCACAGCGTTACTACAGGGCTCCCTTGCCAGTGCGGAACGCACGATAATATAATTCTGTTGGAACGCCTGAGGCAGGATGGCCACTGAAAACCACCCACAAGATGTAGCACAAACATACACAAAGAAAAATGAAAGAAATGAAATGTACACTCGTGTGATACATGCATGCAATGTACAAATTGAAGGAATGAAAGAAAAACATGCAATATGGGCAGTAAATGCCACCTAGTAAAAAACAAATGAGACAATGAGAAAACAAATCGTGATGACTACTGTCCAGGAACTGGAATCACGGAATGTGAAAGTCTGAGTGTTTGTTTTTACTGAAAGGAAAGAAAATGTATGAGTGCACAAGTGTGTGTGTGTGAGAAAAAACACAGAACATAGTAAAAGTGTCTGTAACAGACTGTGAAAAGTCTTAAAACACTGAGATGGAGAAAACCAGTTCGTATTAAAATTCTACAAGGAGATAGAATGTCCATACGCAGGAAGTTGTGGTCCGTGAGCAGAGCTGTAGTTGAGCGTCGGATGCTAGTTGTGACCGGTTACCTGGTACGGAATATTCTATAAAAGTTACACAAGGAAATTTGGAATGTTAATACGCAGGAAGTCGTGGTAAGTTGGCGCACGACATAATGTTAGACAGTACATTGATGGTGAAGACGTCGGCGCAGGAATTGTAATATAGCTGTGTTCTGTATGTGTGGTGGTAATGATGTCCTGTTGAAACCTGGCGACGTCGGGGGAATGCTTGTAGTTGGTAGTAGTAGTTGTTGTCGTCGCGGTGGTAATCTTGGTTGAACGAAACTGGTGGTGAAAAGGCTGCTCGGTGATGATGGTGTTTGAAGAGGTGCGCTTTTACAGACGGTTGACAGACAAATCTCTGTACGACCATTAGCGAAAACCTCGAAGAAAAATTTTCTTAACCCAAGATGAAAAAACGACCGTGCGAACTCAAAAAGGAGAAATGGTGACGAATGGAAAAACAGAGGATTCCTTTTATTTAAACGTGTCACACGGTCGAACACAAAATAATATATCAAAGATGATATACAAATAATTATGTTATACTACGATAACATAAATAGCCAGTAATGAGACGATAGAAAAGACAACTGTGTGAAATGAATAACAAGAGATACTTAGTGTGGCATAAAAGATGTATGTGTATGTGAGAGTGTGAATGCGACATATAAGAACATAATAAAAGACAGGCCGTCTATATGTATGTGAGATATCACAGCAGATAGAAAGTCAGTACACGTGAGAGTTTTATACCAAGTTCTTGAGTACACAATTGGAAGTATCGCAGGCTGTAATTCTTGTCTGTTTATTATCGTGGTGAAGCTAAGTCACCTAACAGAATCGAAGAGAGAGATTTGCCGCGGTGGTTTAGTTTGGTGTACATAGTAAGTCGTGTTGACTATGGTTAGAGATGTCGGTGGCGTTAGTGGTCATCGCTGCTTGGTAGTTCAGTCTCCATGGCCGCATTTGTTCTTTAGTCGGGTTCACCAGTTATAGGTTGGTAGTCCAGAATCCATGCTGCGTTTGTTTCTTCGTCGGGGTCACCACTTTATAGGAAAGTGGGTTATACATCATTAGATGTATACCTGACTTTCCTATATAAAATTAGAAATTAACGGAACGCTGAACTCCAGACTATCAACATAACAATTATTTATTTTAAGGTGGTTAATATATACAACTTTATCTCTTGTTTGTTGAGACGTCTTCTGTGTGTGTGAGCATGGTTGTTGGGACGTTGGTATGTAGATGTGAGCGAGCTGTCTAGCGTAAGTTCGAAAGATGGAGAGAGACAGCTAAACACGTCCTTGCTCAATCGCTGGCCAGCAAGAAAGAGGCAGAATGAAGCGGGAAAGCTTGGTTGTTGAATTGCACGCATGCGTGAGACTACGCATGCGCACAGCGTTACTACATATCTATAACTATACAAGCACGTGTGTGAATGTGTGTGTGTGAGTGTGTGTGTGTGTGTGAAAGAGCTTTCTTGTCATGACATAATGTCATAGTTGTAAATGAGCATCACCATCATGCATGTAACGTCCTCCATTTCCAATCTTCTGTGGAAATGTATCCAGCCATGGGAAAATACTACCCTACTTGGAAACAGGTGAGGGTTAGTGACAGGAAAGGATTCTGGCCATAGAAAATCTGCCTTAACAAATTCTGGTTGACCCATGCAAGCATAGATAAGTTGCTATAAAACAATGATATGATATATATATATATATGTGTGTGTATATATGTGCGTGTGTGTGTGTATGTCTATATAGTTCAAATTTACAGAAAACAAAAGACAAAGACATGTGTAGGAACAACAAGCAATTGTATTAATTTAATGCTCAGGAAGAATGGAAAAGTCTTTTATGTTTCGAACCTATACTCTTCCAAAAAGGATCAAAAGGGAAAAAAGGGAGAGTGAATGAAAAACATAGAGAGAGAGAAAAAATGTGTAGCCATTAATGGTTCAACATGATGGAATTATATATATATGTATATATAATTTTTTATGGTGGCTTTTAGAGCATTGGCTCTGATTTTAGCAAGTGGTAGTATATACTCTACCTAATCTTAAATTACTTTATATTGTGCCTGTAAAGGAGTGAACTTGCTAGCCACCTTATTATTACTGTGAATAATGATAATAATACTACTCTATCTAAATTTTTCTTGTTTACGATAATTTCTTTTAAGCAGAGTAGGACGTTTAAAGTTAGGAACGCACATGAGCTAACATAGTGAACATTTTAGAAATAGATGTTAAATGCTGTTTTTCACTGATGATTGCAAAGCATGCTTGTCATGCAAAGTGTGAAATCAATTGGTATAGAAATATGTATTACTTATCTATGTATTCAAAGCAAGGGTAAGCCTATTTTTGAAATGTTCATTGCATTGCTCATGTGTATCTTAATTGTAATTTTTATGGTGGTTTTGGGAGCAATGGCTCGGATTTTAGCAAGTGGTATTATATACCCCAGGAGTTTTCAAACTTTTTGACTTGCGGACCCCTTTATATTTCAGGCTTTACCTTAGGGACCCCCTTATAAATGCTTATGAAATTTAAACATAAATATTTGCTTAAAATAACATATATTTTTACATTTATTTAACAGTATCTAACAAATAGGTTTATTGTCAATTAAAAGATTTCGATTAAAAAAACATATATAAAATCAAATTGCCCATAAAAAGTATTTGCTGTCCACGGACCCCCTGTCTTGTCCTTGCGGACCCCCTGTGGTCCGAGGACCACAGTTTGAAAACACCTGATATACCCTACCTAATCTTAAATTATATATATATATTTTCCTATTATTTCTCCATGTGCGGTTAACACAACCCCACTATTTACTGACTTATAAATATATATATATATATATATATATATATATATATATATATATATATATATATATATATATATATATAGTTTTAGGGAAAATAACCAAGTTTCAAGAACTCATCGATGAAAATCCACTATCACATATGATATTTACTTTGCTTTATATTATACTCATTTATTGTACTTTTAATTGTTAATTTTTCTATATGTGATAGTGGATTTTCATCGATGAGTTCTTGAAACTTGGTTATTTTCCCTAAAACTATATATTTTATCTATATTTTATCTATAAAGCTCAATTTAATTTTAATTTTTTATAAATTGATTTTAATTGAGTTTTTACCTGTAATTTTGGATTTTGTCCCTAATATTATATATATATATATATATAAGTATATAAGGCAAATAAGCATGGACCATACCATTAAACCCACCACATAGCATGCTACCTTCACTATTTCCCTCAGTATAATGAAAATATGATGTAAACTGTAGTCTGCAGATATATCTCCTGAGAGTGTCTTTTTTTTACTTACCACACAATGGAATACCATGGATTATAATAACACCTTAAAATGAAGTTCTTACTTTTCCTTACTATGTCTATTACATTACATTATTTTTTATTTTGACCTATTTTACTCTATCTTATTTACCCTACTCTATTATTCTAACTGAATTACCCACCTGTTAGTTTCCTAACATTTGTACTCTCTGAAGAAGCCTTGAGGCTCAACTACTACCCAATCTCTGTCCAACGTTTATTCATCCCTGTATATCACTGATGTGATGAGGATGACTTGGAAGATTCTGAGGCCTCATGGTAGAAACGGCCATAAATGATTTGTATCTGTATACTCATCTATTATTATTCATTCATCTCTCTATATATATATCCGTTTACGTATTTATTGGCTGATCTCATTCGTTGACTTATACCACTTAACCACTTGTTTGTTATCATTTAATAAGTAGATATAATGGAATGTCTACTGGCTGATGTTTGTCAATTTTATATCCTCTCCATTTTCTTATTTGCCTCATAAATCCTAGGAAAATTTCCAATTTACCCCCACCCATACCTAGTATTCGATTGCGATATTGCCAAGCAATAGTAAGCACTTGGTTAAAAATACGTAGCTACACATCCAGTAGCACACTGGATATTTAATATCCCTTAGATGGTTTATTAACCTCTAACTCATACAGACATATATAAGTATATATACATATATATATATATATATATATATATATATATATATATATATATATATATATATATATATATATATATATATATATACATGATATACATATATATATATATTTATATATATATATATATACACATACATACATGATCATGATGATGATCATCATCGTTTGACGTCCGCTTTCCATGCTAGCATGGGGTGGACGATTTGACTGAGGACTGGTGAACCAGATGGCTACACCAGGCTCCAATCTGATTTGGCAGAGTTTCTACAGCTGGATGCCCTTCCTAACGCCAACCACTCCGAGAGTGTAGTGGGTGCTTTTACGTGCCACCGGCACGAAGGCCAGTCAGGCGGTACTGACAACAGCCACGCTCAAAATGGTGTATTTTATGTGCCACCTGCACAGGAGCCAGTCCAGTGGCAACGATCTCGCTCGAATGTCTTTTCACATGCCAGGAAGACGACACTGGTAACGATCACGCTCAAATGGTGCTATTTACGTGCCACTGGCACGGAAGCCAGGCAGCTGCTCTGGCAACGATCACGCTCGAACGGTACTCTTAGCACTCCACTGGTACAAGTGCCATCACCATTTCGCTTTCACTTGCCCCAACAGGTCTTCGCAAGCCGAGTTTAGTGTTCAATGAAGGAGACGGTGGCATGGGTGCCAGTCATCGAATTTAGTTCGATTTCGATTTCACTTGCCTCAACAGGTCTTCGCAAGCAGAGTTTAGTGTCAAATGAAGGAAAGGTATGCATAAGTGGGCTGGCTACAATCCCTGGCAGAGGCCTTAGATTTTAGTCTCACTTGGCTTGCCGGGTCTTCTCACGCACAGCATATTTCCAAAGGTCTCGGTCAGAAGTCATTGCCTCGGTGAGGTCTAATGTCTGAAGGTCGTGCTTCGCCAACTCATCCCAGGTCTTCCTGAGATTACCTCTTCCACAGGTTCCCTCAACTGCTAGGGTGTGGCACTTTTTCACACAGCTATTCTCATCCATTCTCGCCACATGACAATACCAGCG
>NC_142929.1:123908447-123913447 GCF_046866305.1 Octopus bimaculoides | reverse complement strand
CCTCCTGAATTTCTCAATTCGTTGGAGCCTCCAGGACTACCTCCCCACATATTATCACTTAAAGTTGGAACGCCTGTTATGCTGCTCCGCAATCTGGAACCACCAAGACTTTGCAATGGAACACGACTCGTGATAAAGAAAGTGATGTCACACGTTATCGAGGCTACCATTCTTTCTGGATGTGCAAAAGGGGATGACGTCTTTATTCCAAGAATTCCTCTTACTCCATCAGGAGCAGACATTCCTTTTACATTCAGAAGACTACAATTGCCCCTTTGTGTGACTTTTGCCATGTTCATAAACAAATCTCAGGGTCAAACACTGTCTGTAGCTGGTCTTCTCTTGGAAGAGCCCTGCTTCTCACATGGACAACTGTATGTTGGCTGCTCAAGAGTGGGCAGCAAAAAAAAAAAAACTATTTGTATATGCTCCACAAGGGAAAACAAGGAACATTGTTTACAACGAGGTGTTATAATCACAACAGCAAGAAAGTATGTACATGATCACCTTCTTTTACGAAACTTCATTGACTTTCATATATTTATATTGATATACATATATATACGTGTGTTTGGGTGCGTGTGTGTATATACATCTCTATATATAAAGATGATGCGTTGTCTAGACGGCGTTTTTAGATTTCATTATTCTCTTTAACCCGGGCAACGCCGGGTATTTCTGCTAGTGTTTAATATAACTGAAGATTGAGAACTGGTTCTGTCTTGTTCACATAAACCTATCACTACTTTCATATTAAGTGTCCTTTAGGCTATCAGGAAATTTGTATTTCCTCCTCCCTCTCTTCCTTCTTTTGTTTTCATCTTATTTATATTTAATAAATCGCTTTTTAAAAATTATTTTATATTTTTTCTCTGAAGATGGTGTGCTTATTACACTTATTTTAATTTTGTTATCAGAACTAAACTCAATTTAATCATGCCTAATTATCATTCATTTCATTTGCCTACATTCCACAACATCTCATTACACTATACAAGCTAAAAACGTCATGTCTTTGTGGTCATTCAAACTGCTAGAAAGTGCAGCCAAATCCACAAACACAACTAAAAGATGATGAAGGGCGGGAGCAGTCCAAGAGTGGAGAGGGCAGCTTTTTATTATTCTGTGTTGCTCAAGGGAACAAGGAAACATTTCAAGGACTGCTCCAGGTGGAGCGACTCCAGCCATGTTACAGGCCAAATATCCCTCACATAATACCCTCCCATTTTTTTAAGTAAAAAAATGTTAACTAATGTGATCTTGAGTTCCCTGTACATTGGAAACAGACAGGATGGTCATGAGTGAATTGTCTTTAATCATAGGTTTGCCCAATCATGTTTGAACTTGAGTGAAACAGTAGCAACAACACTCAAGCCAATGAGGGATCTTCCTTGTGGTCGTTCGAACTGCCAGAAACAACAACCATGTCTCGCTCAAATCGCATTTTGTCATCTTAAAAATGACAGGACACATAGGACATATTCAGTAAAGTAGTCCTAGGTAAATAAGATTGGAAGGCCATAGCTGGAGTGTCTTTAACCATAGGTTTACCTGGTCAGGGTCGATCTGGGTTCAAACAACCACAACAACAACAACACACATCATATGCCATTCTTCTTCCTACTCCACTTGCCTAACACTGTATTCCACCTTTGTTATCAGTTAGAAATGATAATATACATGATCATAATATATTATATTGATGTTGCTGCTGCTGCAGCTGCAGTGGCTACTACATAGGGCCTACATCAGTCAGGGTCAATCATGCACCTGCACATGTATTGGACACACAATCACCAGTTTTCCATGCATGTAAATCTACCCTGCCAATGGTATCAACGTTTATTCAAGGGAAAAGTCACTGACTTAGGTCAAAACAGGCCACTGTTCCTGTAGAAGTTTCCAGTTACTGTCAGGATCTTGCAGTAGTTTTAATATCTATGGAATGGATTTCTTCTGCAGACCAGTCTAGTATCCCATAGGTCGGTATCAACACTGGTACTGCAAATGCAGTGCAGGATTTTGTCTTGTTGTAAGAGGAGAGTTCCAGTTGCTATAACTTGGTGTAATTATTCTTGAGTCACTCAATCTTTAATCATAGTACTTTTGTATAATATCATCATCATATATAAAATCAGTTCTTCATGTTGGCATGTGTTGGACAGTTTGACAGTAGTTGGTCAGCTGAAGAGCTGCCCGGGCTCCATATCTATATTGAAATGGTTTCTATGGCTGGATGCCCTTCCTAATGCCAACCACTTCATAGAATGTAATAGGTGCTTTTGTGTGGAATCAGCACAGGTGCTTTTCACGTGGCAGTGGCAATCACAACCTCACAAGATTAGGAACACTCAGCTTAAATGAAATGCTGGGGCATCATTACCTAGGTGTTTGCAATATTTCTTTGAGTGGAACAGGAGGGATAGAAAACTGTTGATGCATAATTTTAGTTTTTGTAGGACTGATTTTCCACATTCAACAATCAAATACAAATCACTTTTTGGGGTCAAACTCAACTGCTATTTCAGCTGAAACTATTGTTAATCCATCTCTTTTACAAAGACCAGCTGTTTCTTTTGACACTATCATCATTTTTAGTATTGTTCTTCAAATTATCCACAAAGAAATTATAGGTTATATCGGTATCTCTAGCAGTTGCAGATCCTAGTGTGTAGCCATTTGATTCTTGTAACAGAAATGATAATGGTTTTCACGCCAAAATAAATTATAAGCTTTGACTTGAGAATTACTATACTGATATAATTTCTTTGACAAAAGTATATTTAGTTTAAGAGCAGCCAACTCAAAATTTCAGCTCACCTAAACGCTTATATTGTTACTTATATTCAAAATATAAAGTTAATAATTTGCTAAGTCAGTGCTTTAATTCTGGTTTATTTAATATTAAGAAAGAAAGGAGAAATCCACTTTTGCTAAGTCACTTTCATTGATCCTTCAACAGAGCAGTCACTGTTCTGTGCCTCAGTTCATTCATCTGAACAGTAAGTATCAAGTTGTGATTATTGAGCTACTTATAAGGCATTTTGGATAATATAGTCCTAGATATGTTATATCTGAAAAATATTGAAAAATGCTCACTTTGTGCTTGGCCATGGGTCCTCCAAACCTAATGGTATTGTAATGGTGCTGTCATAACATACAGCATGTCCTGCGCATTTTAAAATGTGGTAGACCTCATCCTTCTTCAGGTCTAACTACAACTGATTGCAACCAAGAGCGAGGGGGGAGAGGGGGAGAGAAAGAGAAAAAGGGAGAGAGAGAGAAAGAGAGAGAGAGGGAGATAGAGAGAGAGTGAGAGGGAGACAGAGAGAGAGGGAGACAGAGAGAGAGAGAGGGAGACAGAGAGAGAGGGGGAGACACAGAGAGAGAGGGAGACACAGAGAGAGAGAATCAACCCTGGTACAGGACTGGTACATTATTTATAAACACCAAAAAGACGAAAGGCAAAGTTCACTTAGGTAGATTTGATCTTAGAGTGCAGGGAGCTGGAATGAAAATGGCTTGACCTTCTCTGTCCTTTTAAAAAGAGAGTCTGACTACAGCTAGTACATTTCAAATTATAGAAGTGCTTGATTGGAGTCAAACAGGGGCTAAACACCAATAATAGTAACTGCAGCTACTGCTGCTACTGCTGCTGATACTACTACTACTACTACTACTACTACTACTACTACTACTACTACTACTACTACTACTACTACTACGACTACTACTATGTATGCTTCATCTACATAATCACCAAAATTTGCTTTTGATCCGATATCTTAATATTTATTCTTATGCTGATTTTAGTCATTTGAATGTACCAAGCTGGAGCAATACCTTCAAGATCAGTGGATGATTTTTTCATTAATATCAACACAAGTATTCTTGTAGATTAACAGATTAATAACTTAATTTATATCAACTTAATCGCAGAAGGAAGAAAGGTAATATTATTCAGGGTGGGTCTAGATTTGACTGAGAATATAAAAGGGCATAAAAAAACATCACAAGGTACTTCGGTTTGATGCTTTACCGAACCTACCTTTCATTGTCTTATTAAACATTACAACTGATTTTTTTGCTTTTTTGTAATTGCTATTGTTATAGATGTTGCTATTGTTTTTGTTGCAGTTGTTAGTGTTTGCTGTTTTCTAATACCTTTTCCTTCCTATAGCCAATAATGTGCACATTTCTTTTTATTTTTTTTATTTTTACCATGTTTTGACATGACAATCTACTAGTTACATTGTTTTATTATGGCAGGTGTTAATTCTATGTTGTTCGTTTATTTCACTCACAGACATCAAAGAAAATGGGGAAAGAAAAAGCAGAAGAAAAAGGGTTAAAAAACTTTAGCTTATATGAAAAAAAAAAACAAAAAAAACAGAGAGAGAATACATACATATTCAGAGCAGAAAACTTCATGATTGCTGCATTATGTGGTAACATATGTATGGACTCAATCAATTTCCTGCAAATTCCTTTATTTTCAATGTTTTTTCTTGCTTAAATATTTATTATTTCCTGTTGTTTTACTATTTATCATCATTGTGTGTGGGTGTGTGTGTGTACCTCTCTCTCTCCCAATCCCTGTGTGTGTGTGTATATATATATATACCTCTCCCTCCCTATCCCTGTGTGTGTGTGTGTGTGTGTGTGTGTGTGTGTGTGTGTGTGTGCCACTAATCCCTTCAGGTAGATGGCCGTGCTCAATCTGTAGAAAAGGTATAGGTAGAAACTTCATAAGCTATGGACACATAAGAGGTGCAGCAATATCAAAGGAAGGCTAACTGCAAAGATAGTTTGTGTGTGTGGCAAATGCTCAGGAGCAATAAACACTGAAAATGTACAGAAAACAGCTTCCGTCACATTCCAGGGGGAAAACTACAAGTAGCTGATAACTTCCATTACCTAGGTGCCCAAGTCAGTAGTAAGGGTGGATGCTCTGAGAGTGTAGCTGCTAGAATAAGAATAGCCTGGGCAAAGTTCAGAGA
>NC_142929.1:123815947-123903447 GCF_046866305.1 Octopus bimaculoides | reverse complement strand
CCACTGGACTGGCTCCCATGCAGGTGGCATATCAAAAACACCTTTTTGAGCGTGGCCATTGCCAGTACCGTGTGACTGACCCTCGTGCCGGTGGCACGTAAAAGCACCCACTACACTCTCGGAGTGGTTGGCATTAGGAAGGGCATCCAGCTGTAGAAACTCTGCCAGATCAGATTGGAGCCTGGTGCAGCCTTCTGGCTTGCCAGTCCTCAGTCAAATCGTCCAACCCATGCTAGCATAGAAAGCGGACGTTAAACGATGATGGTGATGATGATGATATAAATATATATATATTTTTATATATATATATATAGGGACAAAACTTCCAGATAGACGATACAAAGAAAACATGGACAGGTCATTCGGAGTTTTCTTTCTTCAGTCGAGATCCAGATTATCCTTGCAATTTCAGCTGGTTATTCTCAATATTGCTCCAATCTGGCCAGCCCCAAGTAAAAACTAAGCTAAGAGCATTAGATTCCTTGGAAGAAAGCAGCGAATGTATACAAAAACAAGGATGGAAAAAAACGAACAATGTTACACAAATATAGTAGGAATAATAACAAGACATAACAATAGATGTCTTTCAACTAAGGACGAATAAAATTAAGCTGGCGTGTATGGAAATAAGGCCTTACAGCCAGGACACAAGATTTCACAGGCACAGGGAGGAATAGCAATGTTGCACGCACAACGGCCGCCCAAGAAGGAAAGATCAGGCTTGGCCAAACACCGGTAACGAGGGAAGAGAAGAGAGAGAGAGAGGTAGAGGCAGAGGGACAAAAGAATATATATATATATATATATATATATATATATATATGTATATATATATATATATACATACATATATATAATATATATATATATATATATATATATATATATATATATATATATATATATATACATACATATATCATCATCATCACCATCATCTTTTAACGTCTGCTTTCCATGCTAGCATGGGTTGGACAATTTGACTGAGGACTGGCAAGCCAGAAGGCTGCACTGGGTTCCAATCTGATCTAGCAAGGTTTCAACACCTGGATGCCCTTCCTAACGCCAACCACTCCGAGAGTGTAGTGGGTGCTTTTACGTGCCACATATCCATATTTTTTATTATTACGTTTGTAGAAATAAATAATCTTGTATTTTTCTATTATTCAATTGATCTTTAATCATAATTAAATAAACGTCTTTAGCTTTAAATAGTATAGCTTTAACTATTACACCGGTTAAATATGTACTAATTTTATCTTCATTATTATTTTAAACTTAAACTTCGTTCAACTTGTATTTAAAACAATGATAATTTAAAACAATGATAATTTAGGTAAGATGTTTTTTGTATATAATATACATGTTATTATTATGGATGAAGGGATGATTATTGAATGGTTATTATTTTGATATTATGATATTTTTTAAATAATTTTTCTATCTTTATATAATAAGTATATCATATTAATTCATTTGGTACTTATTGTTGGTTGAGATATATATCTAATTATTGTTCTACTTACGATCTGACGAGTAGCTATATTTTTGAATAGAACTTATTTTAGATAATTTCAATTGATTTTAATCGATTTAAATTTCTTTTCTATTTGAAAATTGGTTATGAAACACGTGTAATCTTTTTATTATATTTATCTTATGATATTTACTTTACTTTATATTATACTCATTTATTGTGCTTTTAATTATTAATTTTTCTATATGTGATAGTGGATTTTCATCGATGAGTTCTTGAAAATTGGTTATTTTCCCTAAAACTATATATATTTTATATATACTTTATCTATAAGGCTCAATTTAATTTTTTATAAATTGATTTTAATTGAGTTTTTTACCTGTAATTTTGGATTTTGTCCCTAATAATATTATTATATATATATATATATATATATATATATATATATATATATATATACATATACACATATATCTTGCCTTTATTTAGTTTTATATAGTCTCTGTTAAGTTAAAATCTACCTTGGGTTTCAATGGGGGTGGTAATTAGGTTTTTATGATTGGTTTTAGAATTTATTCATGTATGCAGAACTTTGTAAACAAGTATGTAGGTGTGTGTCTTTTATTAGGTAAGCACAAGGTGTGACAGTATATTTGTTGCTTTAGGCATTATTGGATTTAAGCCTTTTGTTTTAACAGTGCAAAGGTCAAAAGTACATAGTCCAGTATTTAAGCTCCTAGTAATATAGGAAGGTAGTAAGTTTAAGTCAGACATTTCTTTACATGTTGTTATTTAGGGCATTTTTTTGTTTTCATTTGTAAGGTAGGAGTTATTAGTCAGGCATATCATGGCTCTGTTAATATAGAAAATTGCTTCTCATGCTTTGATGTTCACAAAAGTATTTGAGTAAAGGTTGTATGTCTATTTGTTTCTCTCTAAGTGCTCATTGTTTTTATGCAATTTGATTAGTATATAGGGAACTAATCTCTTCATGCAGGCACTAAAACACATTAAACCAATAATATTTTCTAAGGGCTAAACTTGTTAATATGTCACCAACTCTGTTCCATCTACCTTCACCACAAACCATCCTCATAATATAAAATTTAAAAAAAAACACAGTTACAGCTTTACACTTTTACAGCTATACATTAAACAAGTATTCTAAGAATTATAAAGGGAAATACCTTATGCTCCAATCCGAGCTTTTCTTTTCCTTCTTAAAATATACTGTTTTTCACATAGGCCAATGAGGGAGTCTATACATGTTACTTGGTCTGTTAAAAACAGCTCCTTATCTCTCTCAAACCACACCCTAGTCTCTTATATAGAAACAAGATATGCCTGAATAATGCAATCCTACATATGCCTAAAAATGGTCATAGCTTAAATTCCTTTGACTATAGATCACCCCAACTAGAATGGACATTGGATAAACCACAATAACAACAACAATTGCTATCTTTCACTGGTACCTTAACATGGATACTAAAATACTAAGGCGAAGTACAAAATTAAACATTGTGTTGTTATTTCTGACTCACAAAGAATGTATAGGGATATTAGTAGGAAAAAACTGTTTTATTGAACAATCAAAGCCAATGCTACAAACACCAAATTACTAAAATATATGTATCTACATAATGCTGGATATTACTTAGTATTGGGTGGTTAACATAACCTGACATCCAGTTTAACACTAATTGCCTGTTGGGTGCTTTTTGTTGAATCTCCTCTGTTGCAAACATTCAGGCCAGGTCTTCAGTCTAAGAATAACTTCCTTACTCCTTCCAACAAATCTTGGAGGTCCTGAAAATAGTCATTATGGATATTGCCTTTCCTCAGCCTTGGTCAGTTAATGCTGACCATGCATATGTTTATTCATGTGCAGACCTGGGCAAGATTTTTTTCAAAAAGACTAGAAGTTTCTCATGCAGGCAAGTCTAACCTCTTTTCGATATTGATATTTATTCAAGAGAAAGGCTGTTAATTTGGAGTGATACTGCTTGGCACCAGGTTTGTTGCCGGCATTGTTGTCAAAACAAAAGGAGCCAGAACAGTCTGCCAATCCATTTCTCTGGAGTGGTACTTTTTATTGAGAAGTCATGTGGTGTAGTGGTTAGGTTGTTCGGCTCATGATCATAAGGTTGCAAGTTCAATTTCTGGCAGTGCATTGTGTCCTTAAGTATAACGCCTTATTTCATGCTGCTCCAGTCCACTCAATTGGCAAAAACAAGTAAAACGTGTGTTTCAAAGGGCCAGCCTTGTCACACCCTGTGTCATGCTGAATCACACTGAGAACTACGTGTCTGTGGAGTGCCCAGCCATTTGCACATTAATTTCATGAGCAAGCTGTTCCATTGGATAAACTGGAGAACCCTTGCCATCGTAACCAATGGTGTACCAGTTAACCTAAATGGGTCAAAGGCATGGTTGATCGCAATGGGATTTGAATTCAGAGTGCAGATAGTCCAAACAATTACTGCAAGACATTCTATCCAAGGCTCTAATGAAAGCAGATTGAGGTTGTAACATTCATGCTTTCTTCTTTCTTTCTCTACATATTAGCAACATAGATAAAGTGAAAATGGATGAAAATACACATATAAAACAAGTCTCATACTTGATTTACAAAGGGCTTCATACGATAATGATAATATATAGCAGTCTATTTCTCTTTTGTTGTAATAACATAAGACCTTGAACTGACATGAATGAAGGGGAGGAGGTAAGTTGTCAATTTCCATAGTTGTGTTCACTTAGATTGTAAGACAAGAGACACAATAGCTACAACTCCATCCCCCACCACTCCTTAAAATTATCTTGACTATATATTCTGGATAGAGAGTCATGGTTGCATGGTTATGAAGTAATGTCTATAAATTATATGATTTTGTAAATACACACACTCACACAAACACAAACACACACACACACACGAATACATATGCATATGGTGGTTGTCTACTCCTTACACAGAGTTTGACCACCTCCTGCACCTACACCTTAGCCCTTTCATGGCGTCTGATGTGGCTTTTTAAACCAGACAATGTTTTGAAAAAACACCCACAGATTGCACCTCTGATTTGTACTACCGATACCTGCAGGTAAGTTCTGCTCAGAGTGTCAGTTAGGTGTCTGGAATGGGACGGCTTACATATGCATATACATACACACACACACACACACACACACATATATTGTTACGAACGCCTGCACGCGAAGCACCTCCTTAACGAAGAGAGAACTCGCGCGCGTGCGAACGTCAAACGCTCAGTGAGTCGGCACACTCACCATGGCCACCAATAAGCTCCAGCCGGAGCACACAGTGAAGAACAACACAGGCAAAAGGAGGGGAGGAAGAAACAACACGGGGACCATACGTTGGGTAGCGGAACTAACCTTTTCTTTTAACATCAAACATCATAATAAAACATTACATCAATACATCAGAATAAAACATTGTGTAATAATAAATTCAATAGCATATAATAGCGCATGGAACATAATCAAGGGTTTGCAATCATTACATAAACAAGAGTTCTTACATCGAGTCCTTTAAAAGTTCTTTCTTTTCTTTGTTTTCTTTTACACCACATGTAAAAGTTCTTTCTTTTCTTTCTCTTTTAAGTTACACCAAAGTTAACAGTTCTTTTTCTTTATACATCATAACGACAAGTACATTTTTCTTGGAAGAATATTTAGACAAACCTTTGCTGTAATAACTTCCTTTCTTTCAAACTCACTATAATCCAAGAGGTAAACAACTGACTACTGCTATCTCTTTTGGCTGCCAGAATCCCATCTCTCTGTCCCTCTCTCTCTGAGACTCTATGCATTTCTGCTGACTATAGCTTTCTCTCTGTCAGACTTATCATTCTCATCTTCACTTCATCTCTTCGGCCAACTCGCCTGTACAACTCGACTGCCACCCAAAATCCTCGCCAACTGCTTCGGCCGACTACTACCACTCGACTTCCCCCAAATCCTCGCCGACTGCTTCGCGCCAATTCCTGTTCTCATATTTCTCACAAATACCGTAGCCCAATACTTTACTCCCTCCTAAAGCTGGGTCAGTTCAGTACAATTCCTATCCTGCCTTTCTGAACTTTCGCTGACCGGAAAGAGGCAGCGATCACTCCTACGCTAAAAATAGCTGTGGTTGCTGACAAGACAAAGGAAATGCCATTGTCCCCAACAACCAGAATACGGTTTCAAAACCTAGCTTGGGAGATAGGGATACAACACTAATTTGTATTTTCGGTGGTCGCATCAATATATATATACATATAAAGAAAGCCCGTGGCTAAGTGGTCAGGGTATTTGGCTCACGATCATAAGGTCATGAGTTCAATTCCTGGCAGTGCGTTGTGTTCTTGAGCAAGACACTTTATTTCATGTTGCTCCAGTTCACTCAGCTGGCAAAAATGAGTAGTAACTGTGTTTCAAAGGCCCAGCCTTGTTACACTTTGTGTCATGCTGAATCTCCCTGAGAACTACATTAAGGGTACTCATGTCTCTGAAGTGCTCGCCCACTTACATGTTAAATTCACGAGCAAGCTGTTCCATTGATCGTATCAGCTGAGACCCTCGTCATCATAACTGACAGAGTGCTCCTCCATATATAAATATAAAACATGCTAAAAATAATGGTCATTGCATATTTTTTCTTTACTGGAGCAAATTTGGCTTACAGCTGTTTCCAGTGGTCATTATAGGTACATTACTGATATGTTTACTCAATTGGTCTATTGATCAATTGAGAAAAATTGAACAACTTAATAATGCTACTTTTGTCAGAGCCATTTCTGGTTATAACAAAGCAGAACACTGAAGGAATGGTGAGTGTATGGGGGGGGGAGGTGGAAAGATGCAAGTAGAATAGAGAAAAGAGGAAGACAGTTTACAAAGGGGTGAAGAGGAGTAAAGAAATGATAGAGGAAGGGCTCACCTAACAGAAGCAGGAGTATTGGATGGCCATATATATATATATATATATATATATATAGGGGGAGAATTAAAAAAAAAAAAGACGAAGATAGGTGATGTAGACAACAAACAGATGTATTAGTATAACGCTTGGAAAGTGAAAAAGTTTTTAACATTTCAAGCCTATGCTCTTCCACAGGAAGGAACAAAAAGAAACAAGGAGAGAAACAAAAGAATATGTAGTGGCTAGCGATCTATCATAGTGAATATATATTATATATGTGTATGTATATATATATATATATATATATATATATATATATATATATATATATATTCTTCAAGTAAACAAGCTAAAATCCATCGCAGTATGGCATATATTCACCTCTGCTATCTATGCTATATCAGCCTTCGTTCCAACATCTATTTCCGGATTATCCCCATATGGATTACTTTACACGGATTTCTACACGGATTTTTACTACTGGAATGAAACTACACTTCAAGTACTGTTCTCTCTTTTTTCAGTGCATCACACTCTTTACCACTTCATACTAAAAATATCCGCCTATGGATATAATAATAGATTACTTTATTTTTTCTGTCTCCGATGAAGGGAAGTACTGGATCTTCCCAGAAACAGCTGTAAGACTCTATCCATAAAATACTTCTCCAACCTTACCATTGCTCTCTTTATCTTTTTATTTTTATATATTTACATATATATATATATATATATATATATATATATATATATATATATATATACATATACATGTACATATACATACATACATGCAAGAGTAAGCACATTCATGCAAAACAAGGTGGAAAAAAACAGTACTCGAATACTGAAGGTAAAGTAATATGCCTTTTTATTAAAGCTGCAAAAATATCACTTTGATAAAAATGTGTGTGTGCATATATATATATACATATATATATATATATATATATATATATATATATATATATATATATATATATACATATATACATATACAGGGGTTGGACAAAATAATGGAAACACTTAGCATCATAGAATCATAATTATCATAATTTTGAAATATCTATAAAACCATCAAAAGCTTGTTTATTTTTATGCTTTTTGATTTATTATTAGTGTTGCTTAATATGTTTTGCTAAAATTGCTGTTTCTTTTCAGATATCATCAGAACAAAGCTAATTAAAACTCATTAAAATGACAAATCTATCCGACTTTCAAAGAGGTCAAATTGTTAGTGCTCATATGGCAAGCACTAGCGTAATGAAAACAGCTGAAATGTTTGGTGTATCAAGAAGTAGTGTCTTGAAAGTAATGACAGCCTTTGAGAAAGAGGGAAAAACCTCCTCGTCAAAACAAAACTCCGGAAGAAAACCAAAACTTTCAGATGGGGACCATCAGACTTTTACACAAATTGTTAGAAAGGATCACAAAAGTACAGCTCCCAAAATTATAGCAGAGCTTAATGACCACCTCAAGAACCCAGTTTCCACAAAAACTATTCACTGGGAGCTGCACAAAGACGGATTTCACGAGAGGGCTGCAATAAGAAAACCACTACTTTCAAAAACAAACGTTGTAAAGCATTTAGAGTGGAGTAAAAACCTACAGAAATAGTCCCTAGAGCAGTGGAAGAATGTTATTTTCTCGGACAAGTCATCCTTTACCTTATTTTCAACTACCGGCAGAGTATACGTGTGGAGACAGCCAAAAGAAGCATTTGACCCAGACCGCCTACTTCCAACTGTTAAACATGGAGGAGGATCTGTAATGATCTGGGTGGTGGGGGCTATATCTTGGAAATCTGCCAGCCCAATGGCTTCTCTTCATGGCAGAATTAATAGTCAAGATTATTTAAGCATTTTATCTGATCAAATTCATCCTATGGCTGTGAAACTGTTTCCAGACGGAAACACAATGTTTCAGGATGATAATGCACCAATTCACACAGCTAAAATTGTTACTGAATGGCACGAGGAACATTCTAGTGAAGTTGAACATCTTATCTGACCACCACAGTCCCCAGATCTCAATATTATTGAACATTTATGGTGCATTTTAGAAAAACAAGTAAGGATGCCATAACAGAGGAATTCAAGACTGGCTGCTTCTGAGAACTTCTCTATGCTGATGACCATGTTCTTATAGCTGAATCACTACCTGAACTAGAGAAGACATGTCAGGTGTAGAAGCAAGGTCAAGAATAAAAGAGCCTTAGAGTTAATTTAACAAAGACCAAAGTCCTAGTAAGTAAGAAAACAGACAAATCGCTGGGGGATAGTTCTACTCTATATATAAGAAGTGTGTTGGGAGAAACTCCAAAGACATAACAAGTATCACAAGAAGGTTAACAGAGAAAATAGTTTTTTGTGTGTGGAAAATGTGCAGGTACAACAAGCAAAAGGAATGTCCAGAGAATAGACTTCCTGCAATGCCTGGGGGGATCCTTAGAAGTAGGAGATTGCTTCTGTTACCTGGGCTATCAAGAAGAGGAGGTTCTGAAAACTTAGTTGCTAAAATAAGAATGGGCTGGGCAAAGTTCAGGGAGATACTACATTTGTTGGTAACAAAGGTCTTCTCCATCAGAGTGAAAGGCAGATTGTTCAACTATGCTACATGGCAGTGAAACATGGGCTATGACTACAGAGGACATGCAAAGGCTTGAAAGAAATGAGGTCAGCATACCTGCTGGATGAGTAATGTCAGTATGCACATACAACAGAGTGTAAATGACTTTAGAGAAAAACTGGGTATAAGAGGCATCATACATTGTATGAAAGTGAGAAGGCTGTGCTGGAATGGTCATGTGATGCATATAGATGAGAACAGCTGCATAAAGAAGTGCTGATCTTTAATTGTGAAGTGATCTTGTGGATGGAGTAGATCCAGGAAGATGCGGGACAAAGTGGTGAGAAAGAATCTTCAGATGCTGGGCCTCACAAAGGAGATGATAAGGAACTGAGACCTCTGGCTATTTGCTGTACTTGAGAAGATACATCAAGCTAATGAAATTGGAGCCATACATACATGTACCTTATGGCCATGCTACTACTCCCTCTCTCAGCAGAGAGAACTTTGACTGGCAGATGCCAGTGCCAATGCACCCATGCGGGTGCCATGTTAAATGCACTAGTGCCAGTTCCACATAAAATGCACATTGCTAGTGCCATATACAACATACTCATGCTGGTGCCACGTAAGAAACATCCATGCCAGTAGCACTTAAAAAGTACCAAGCACACTCTGTAAAGTGGTTGGATAGTAGAAACCATGCCAAACAGACAATTGGAACCAGGACAGTTCTCTGGCTTGGCAATTATTGTCAAACCATCTAATACATGCCAGCATGGAAGACAGATAGTAGACAATGGTGATGATGATGATGATGATGACAAAACCAAAATCCTAATAAGTAGGAAGGTAGATAAAACACAAGCCCCTTTCAGGTAGATGGCCCTGCTCGGTATGTAGAAAAGGAGTAGGTAGTAACTCTATAAGATGTACCCGGTGCAAGTTATGGACACATAAGAGGTGCAGCAATATCAAAGGCAGATTAACTACGAAGTTAGTTTTTGTATGTGGCAGATGTTCAGGTGCAATAAACACTGTAAACAAACAGGAAACAACTTCTATCTCATTCCAGGGAGAAAAACTAGAGGTAGTCGATAGCTTCCACTATCTGGGTGACCAAGTTAGTAGTGGGGGTGGGTGCGCTGAAAGTGTAGCTGCTAGAATAAGAATAGCCTGGGCAAAGTTTAGAGAGCTCTTACCCCTGCTGGCGACAAAGGGACTCTCACTCAGAGTAAAAGGCAGACTGTATGACGTATGTGTACGAACAGCCATGCTACATGGCAGTGAAACATGGGCTGTGACTGCTGAGGACATGCGTAAGCTTGCAAGGAATGAAGCCAGTATGCTCCGCTGGATGTGTAATGTCAGTGTGCATACCCGTCAGAGTGTAAGTATCTTGAGAGAAAAGCTGAACATAAGAAGCATCAGTTGTGGTATGCAAGAGAGACGATTGCACTGGTATGGACATGTGGTGAGAATGGATGAGGATAGCTGCGTGAAAAAGTGCCACACCCTAACAGTTGAGGGAACCCGTGGAAGAGGTAGGCCCAGGAAGACCTGGGCTGAGGTGGTGAGGCAAGACCTTCGAACATTGGGCCTCTCTGAGGCGATGACTACTGACCGAGACCTTTGGAAATGTGCTGTGCGTGAGAAGGCCGGGCAAGCCAAGTGAGATCGTTGCCAGGGCCCCTGGACTGGCTCTTGTTTGGGTGGCACATGGGATGCACCATTTTGAGCGTGGCCGTTGCCAGTACCGCCTGACTGGCCTTCATAGGATTTTCGAGCGAGATCGTTGCCAGTGCCCCTGGACTGGCTCTTGTGCGGGTGGCACATAAAAGACACCATTTTGAGCGTGGCCGTTGCCACTACCGCCTGACTGGCCCTCGTGCAGGTGACACGTAAAAGCACCCACTACACTCTCGGAGTGGTTGGCATTAGGAAGGGCATCCAGCTGGAGAAACTCTGCCAAATTAGATTGGAGCCTGGTGTTGCCATCCGGTTTCACCAGTCCTCAGTCAAATCGTCCAACCCATGCCAGCATGGAAAGCGGACGTTAAACGATGATGATGATGATGATGATATATATATATATATATGCCAGTGTAACATAACTGGCCCGTTTAAAAGTACCCTTCAATCGTCGGCCTGTGCTTGAGAAAATGTGTTGAGTCAAGTGAAATTGTAGTTGTGGCCAATGCCAGTGCTGCCTGACTACCACCAGTGCTGGTAACACGTAAAAAGCACCATTCAAGTGTGGCCAATGCCCGTGCTGCCTGACTGGCACCTATGCTGGTGGTACATAAAAAGCACCATTCCAGTGTGGTTGATGCCAGTTCCGCCTGACTGGCACCTGTGCCAGTGGCATGTAAAAAGCACCATTCAAGTATGACTGATACCAGTGCTGCCTGACTGGCACCCGTACCAGTGGTATGTGGAAAGCACCATTCAGGCGTGGTCGATGCTAGTGCCACCAGACTGGCTCCTGTGCCAATGGCATGTAAAAAGCCCTACTACACTATTTTGCTCTATACAGCTGTATTAATTGTGGTTTCTGTAATCAGGGCGGATTGGGATCTTATTTTTCTTGATTTCGTTTTTTGCTTCTCATTCCTTTTTTTTATTGCATCAACTTTCTTCACATTTTTTTTTTCACTTTTATTTTTATTTTCTCACTGCCCAGCATCCTTGTTTTTGAAATATATATATAACACATGAACACAGACTGAACGATTGCCTGGAGATACATGTTGTATTTTATAAATATGCCTAGTTAAAGTCTCATAAAAGCATGAAACTATTTGTAGCTCTTTTGGTTGTGTATTAAACTTATATTTATCTCTCACTGGTTGGAATACATTTTTGTTGATTCTACCTTTATTGGATCTATATCTATATCTATATCCATATATATCATCATCATCATCATCATCGTTTAACGTCCGCTTTCCATGCTAGCATGGGTTGGATGATTTGACTGAGGACTGGTGCAACCGGATGGCTACATCAGGCTCCAATCTAATTTGGCAGAGTTTCTACAGCTGGATGCCCTTCCTAACGCCAACCACTCAGAGAGTGTAGTGGGTGCTTTTACGTGTCACCTGCACGAAAACGGCCATGCTCGAAATGGTGTCTTTTATGTGCCACCCGCACAAGAGCCAGTCCAGGGGCACTGGCAACGATCTCGCTCGAAAACCCTACAAGGCCAGTCAGGCGGTACTGGTAACGGTCACGCTCAGGATGGTACATCTTATGTGCCACCCGCTCAAGAGCCAGTCCAGAGGCCCTGGCAACGATCTCACTTGGCTTGCCGGGTTTTCTCACGCACAGCACATTTCCAAAGGTCTCGGTCAGTAGTTATCGCCTCGGTGAGGCCCAATGTTCGAAGGTCTTGCCTCACCACCTCAGCCCATATAAATAATAAATGAGTATATGCATATATACGTACATGTATATACATACCTACATCTACCTGTATATATAGTTGCATTTCTGGGTACAGGACGTTGCAAACAAAACAGACAAAATGAGGAACAGAGTACAGAAAACACACAGGCCACATAGAGAACATTTCCTTCATCAGCTGCCACCATTCTAACACTGGCGTTTCGAAGAGTTAGGGCAGGACGCACTGTTAAAATGACTCTTCCCACGGACAACAAATTAAATTTGTACCATGGAGGAATGTAGTGGCGGACAGTAAACAAGACAGAAAAATGAAACAGTAAAATAAACAGAAAAGGCTATACGGCCAGACTTGTTCTTATGTCAAGTTATATATAAAAATAATTTAACATTAAACTAAAGAATTATTTTTAGTGCTTTTAGTTTAGAAGAAGTATTTTTAGGTGAGTATATGTTTATTAAACTTTTGCAAGAAGTGGGGTGTCATATCAGTATGCTAGTCTTCATCAGACTTTCTGACAAAGCCCACTGGCTGAAACTTCAAAGTCATTGTCACTTCACTTCTGTGCAGTAAGAAGCTTACTTCCTGACTGCATGTTGGTTTAGTGGGTTCCCCACCACATGAGGGTTCAAGCCTGCTTATAGCACCTTGGGAAAATGTCTTCTCTGAGCCAACCAAAACCTTGGGAGTGGATTTGATAGATGGAAACTGAAAGAAGCCTGCTGTATATATATATATATATATATATATATATATATATATATATATAAGTGCTAATATCAGACGGTGAGAATGAGTGGATACATAATCTTTATCCATGGGTTAACAAAGCTACAATTGTTTATGCTGAGAAGATGTCTCAGTAATTATCAAGCCTGCCACATGGGACACTGGTACTTGTCTGCATCTTGGATATACATGTGGGTGTATGCGTGCATGTGTGTGTGTGTGTGTGTGTGTGTGTGTGTGTGTGTGAGAGAGAGAGTGAGAGAGAGAGAGAGAGAGAGAGAGAGAGAGAGAGAGAGAGAGAGTGAGAGAGAGCATATGTGTGTTTGTGTCTCCATATCTTGACATCACATGATAGTTGTAAATGAGTGTCGTTGTCATACAAGCAGTGTTATTCATTTCCAATATTCTATGAAAGCAAGTCTGGCCATGAGGAATTATTACCTACTCCAGTAAAAAGATAGCCTTATTTCTCATTTATTAAACACCATCAACAATGAATGAGCCACTGGCTCCTATCAACCCATTAAGACTCTTAAAATGATGAAATTGCTACATCATCATACAGCCTATTAGAAAAGGCAACTAAATCTCACCCCCTTGTCTTAAAAAAAATGATAGAACATGTATTAAATAATGTAGTTCTAGATATCCTGCAAAAAAGATGGTATGGTCATGACTAGAATACCTTCAATCAAATATCTGCTCAGTCAGAGTTGAGCTGGAGCTAGAAATAGCAGCCAAATCTCTCACATCACATTTATCAAAGTATCTTAACAACTCAGCAATATGTAGCTCTCAGTTTATTTTGTATTCCATAAAGTTTGGATTGCACCCCCATGAGTAATGCAAATGCTTTTACATTTCTCCCCTTTCATTTCATACATACTCATATCTGTATAAATATGTATGCATAATGTATGCTTTACATAAGAGCAATTGTAGCAGAATGAAGCTAAGAGACTACAAATGAAGTTAATAGGATGAGTCAGAAAAAAATAGAGCAGCGTATATTTAAGATTGACAGGACAAAATTTTGTCTGTATAAATAATGTCAAACCTACTGATGGATTAAATCTGGTGAGACAGCTTTAAGAAAGCTACTTTCCTATTTGTTGATCTAGAGAAGACCTCATTCTGCATCTACAGCAGTACACACATATAACACATATAAACTAATAATGGTGGCAATGACTTGAACATTAATTTCTTTCAGTGTAGAATTTTGAAGTCATAGTGAGAGTCATTGAAGACAATGCTCATATTTTCTCTTACTGCCACCTTATTCATGAAGGTTTTAAAAAGAGGATTCAAAGACATATTGCCCCTGGGAACTGTTTTGTATAAACGACCTAATTTCTTTATAGGATCAATAGAAAAGTTGTCAGAAATTATTAAACTGTTAAGAAAGGCTGAAACTGAAAGACATGAAGTCAAATAAATAAAGGTAAAATATAATAAAAACAAAACATAATACTGAAAGAGAAAATTAGTATAGTTGTTCTGGTCATTATGAAGCATAACAGAAGATTCAAAGAATGAACTTATACACATATATATAAGTGGTCTGATCAATAAGTATCTGAACTCTTGCCATAGTAACGAAGCTAAAGCACACAGAATGTAGCTGCTTGGCACAGATTGACCTTGAACTCTGCTGTGCATGTGCACAAAGTTTTAACATTCTAGCTTACTTATGTTGTTTACAGCAGTGCTTTGAAGGAACATGTGTATCATATGATTGTCGTATTGACAATGACAGAGAAAGTTGATCAGAGAATCTGCATCAAATTTTGCCAAAAGCTTGGTGATACCTGCTCAGAGGCGTGCACAAAGTTTTCAAAAAGTTTTCATTATTTTTGACACAATTAAGGAAATCTTGTGCAACTGAAACTCGAGTGTCTTCTCGGTCAGCTGAAAGAAGTTTTGGCACAAACTCAGTAGACACGTGCCTCATACCTAAATCTTCAGTGATAATGAACTTAACTGAACTGTAAGTAATCTGCACATCCTCTTATAACTCCTGGATGATGACTAAACGATTTCCCCTCACAGTTGCATACACATCTGTGATGTTTTTCTCAGTTCTGCTGGTTGCAGGTCTTCAAGAACATTCATCAATATTGACATTTTTTTGCCCATCTTGGAAATGTCTGAACCACTTGTACACTTGTGTGCAGTTCATACACTCCTCTCTATACACTTTGCTCAACTTTGTATAGGCCTCTGAACAGGTATCACCATGACAACTTTCTCTCATTGTCAATGCGATGATCACACGATGCACACGTTCATTCCAAGCACTGCTGTAAACAGCGGAAGTGAGCTAGAACATTAAAACTTAGTGTGCATGCACAGTAGAGTTGAAGGTCAATTTTTGCTAAGCAACTTCACTCTGCATGCTTTAGCTTCGTTACTATGGCAACAGTCCGGATACTTATTGATCAGACTTTGTAGATATATATATGTATGTGGTGAGAGAGAGAGAGAGAGAGAGAATGTACCTAACAGATGAATAGATGGTATTTAAGACACATTTTTTTCAAACCAGAGCATTCACCTTATTGATAGCATCAACAATATAAATCTTTTCACTGAAAATAAATGTTATTTAGGTCATCCAATTAATGCAGGTGTGGTAATATTGTGGTAAAGCCAGTGCCATGATGCTTATAAAAATAAAGCAGCAAAAACTATATATGCTACTACAGAGAAATCTTTCTGATACCTCTTACTGATTCTTATAACATAAGCTTCTATTAAAGCATGTTTGTGTTGAACATAGTATTCAGGTGCGGTCCAAGGAATTTTTTGAAGGGAGGGCACAATGTCAGAAGGGAATACAATTAAGGAGAAAAGGGTGTAATAACATTATTTAGAAGATACTATTCTATATTTTTGAGATGAGGAATTATGTACAATATTTACAATGGACGGATAAGTGTCCTCACCTTGTTTGTTGTTACCACAACATTTCAGCTGATGTATTTTCCAGCCTTCAGCATGTGTTCTGGTGGAATTTTGAGCACAACCCTGGAGAGTACATCAGCCAAGGCTGGACAGAACATCAACCGAAACATTGTGGTAACAACAAACAAGGTGAAGACACCTCTCTGTCCATTGTAAATAATGTACATTATTTAGAAGGGTACATTTATTTTCTTGAGTGGGGACACATGCCCCTCAGCCCCCACCCCTGATATTAACAAAAGACAGCACATACACTGCTCAAATGGAATACTTAATGATGTATGATGAGACACAATTTAAAATGGTGTCAGGAATTTTAAAGTAGATGGTAAGTATACACAAATGAGTCATTTATTAAAAGGATTACATCATGAAGTGAAGTGGGAATTGATATTTGAAACAAATTCATACATCAGGGATGAAATATTTTACTGATACTGCATTGCGGTAATTAAAATTGAGGAGCGAAAACTTTTATTGGTATGGATTGAGATCATTTGGATCAACTTAATATGGTTAAGTTTAAACTTTTAGCATTGAGATTACTCTGTTAGATGTAGTTTGTAGCATACACTTGAGTGAAATTCCTCTCCTCTCTATTATATATACATACATACGAACATAGTAGATAACAGCTAGCCTTTGGCTGCATTTTAGACTCTGTTGTGTCCACTACTCTGATTGGTTGGTATTGGCGCAATTTGTCTCTTGCTCTATCACACACCAATATGCAACCCTATCAATCGCAGCCTTCAAATAAGGTCACATGTGACAGCCTGTTTTCTACCTCAGCTGAACCTACAACTCCTTATAAAAAACCCAACTATTCCTCATCTCGAGGTCTTTTAGTTCCAGACCTTTTAAGGTCTAGCCACTGATCACACAAGACACAGCCAGTTCCAGTGACAACACAACAGCAGCCACGTGGAGACTCACCAACTTCGTCCAACAGCATTCGGCAACCTCCATCTCCATCGCCACCATTCGTCCCAACGTCAACATCTCTCTACATACTCTTACAACATTGCACTGTTCATGAACTACTTCACCATGGATCAACAGTGAATATACAACCTGCGAGAACTCCTGTACCAAGTGATCCAGGCAGCAGCATCACAGCTACAACTACATGTATAACATGTACCGCAATCAGCTCTGCATCATTGCCACAACTTCTTGATACAATATTTCAACTATCGTGTACAACTGAATACGAACTGGCATTTATCATTCTTGTGTCTATGAGCTTACTCCTCACTTCGATGGCTATAGACTCTTTCACTGTCTCTTCTTCATCGCTATCCTTATATGTTCTTAACACACATTTGTCTATGTCTACAAAAAACCTGCATACATCTTATTCTTATGACGGTCTGTCTATCATTCTGGATATATGATGCACACACAATCACACATGTTAACATATCAATAAATCTTCTCTTAAACATTCTTCCCGGTTGTGTCTCTTATTTCTCTCTGGCACATGTATGCATTGTTCTATTTATATTTATTGTATCAACCATGTGATGTACCATGGAGCCATCCTCATCACATTGCTTCTCACAGATGGCACAAACCGGCAACTCATTCCAGCTCCTTGAAGCTACAAAACTATTATAATGGGAGAAAGAGATACTCCACAGGTATCACAAGCCTTCAATTCCATTATAAGTTCTTATTTATCCACATTGTTTTGAATCATGCATTATCTTGTAGCTTCAACATTCCAATAAAGTGATTGTCTATTTTTCGAATGATATTGTATGGTAGGTGTGAGAGGCTGGATTTGGTGAGTTTGACCATAGAATGGGTAGAATATTTGGGTTGGATATGGTCAGTTTAAATGCTAAAGGGTTAAATTAAAATTAACGGACGTGTGTTACATTTTAGCATGTATCATTAATTATGCAACTAACGTGATCTCCCTCACTCCCTCTCTTTCCCCTTTTATTTCTCCTTCCCCCCTTTCTCTCTTTCTATCTCTCTTCCTTTCATCTCTATCTGCATCTCACTTATTTCTTTTAGTCAAGCAACATATACTGTCTCTAAAAGACAGTATATATTGCTCAATCTAACATTTTAACTCTAACTTTTTGATAAGGCAAAGAGCTAAATTAATGCTGGAGCATGTTACTCAGATTGCAAAAATTCATGAAAATTAGGATTTGAAAATTGAAATTTTACACTCTACATAATTTCCTATTAACAACTTCCTTGTCTCTGCATACTTTCAGTACTTGTTTACTGATGACTCTTGTTGTTAAATAGGAAATAATTAGTGGATAGTAATTCTGCAATCTATGTACTTGTGCATTGGAAGCATTGTGGGTCAGCAATGGTAACCAAAGGATTATATCCAGAAGTTCTTTATCATAACAGTTTAATCAGTTAAAAAGATATCAATCACTGAAGGAAAATGGATAGCATGGCTAGATCAGAGAAATTTAATATTCCAACAAAATCTTCTTTATATGATAAGAAGTTTAAGCCTTTTAGCATTATGATTACTCTGTCAAATGTAATTCTTATTTATTCACATTGTTTTGAATTAATCATGCATTATCATGTAGCTTCAACACTTCAATAAAGTGACTGTCTATTTTTAGAATGACATTGTATGATAGGTGTGAGAGGCTCAATCTGGTCAGTTAGAATATAGAATTGGTAGAATATTTAGGCTAGATATGGTCTGTTTAAATGCTAAAGGGTTAAATTATGGATTAGGAGAATTTCCTAATAATTACTGACTCAGACTTTAATCCTAACAAACTCAGGCAGGCCCTTGCTCACACACACACACACACACACATTGTGCTTAATATAGTATACACCATATATGATTGTACAACTTTTGATGATGCTCTAAAAATGGCTAGAATTTAATTGTATTAACTCATGATTATGGTTTTAAAGCTATAACAGATGAAGAAAATACACTATCATTTATAAGGGACTCTTTATATGTGAAATACACTCAAATATTGTCGTCATCAGATTCACTGAAAATACCAGCAATGAAAGTTCCAGTTATTATACTTTAATCAATTTAAAAGAGACATATATCATCACTTCTACTTGGGGCTGTTTACCATCCCCCAAACTACCGTCAAGAGACAGAGATTTTTTATATCCTCAGAGCTGCATCTTGGAAAACAACCACCTATCTTTTCTTCACTGGTGATTACAATTGCCTACAGATTGATCAGGAAACTTTCCACTGGCCACAAAGAGCAAAAGATTTCCTTGACTTTGTGCAAGATTCAAAATGGTCCCAATTAGTCACCTTCCCTACAAGAGATGCCAACACTTTGCATCTACTACTCATCACTGCTCCTGAAATTGTTGTCATCAATATCACTATCAGGGAACCTTTAGGTGACTCCAATCATGCTATAATCATTACCAGTCTGTCTGTTATGGGCAGAAACAAAAGTCATCACCACTTCCAAACTGCTTGTTTTGGCTGAAACAAAGCTGACTAGAACTCACTGTGTACTGAGTTGCAATACTCAAACTGACTTGCATTTTATGATTCTAGAAATGTCAGTTAATTCTTAATTCAATCTGGGCCACATGCAAAGTGTCAGACCATATACACTCATTAGAGACCCCAGAAGTGCAATATGAAAGACTGCACCTGTCTGCTTTGTCAGGAAAGAACAAGTTGTTGAATGCGGATTCAGATTATGCAGAAGAGAGAATAAAAGGAGAAAATGCAGTAGAGCATTGAACTGTATCAAGCAGGGGACTACAAAGACAGCACTTCAATTTGAACAATGCATAGCAACCAGCCTGAACAGTAAAATGTTCTGAAAATATGTGAATTTAAAGCAAAGGCCTCACTCTCCAGTTGACCCTCTTCACATTCTTCACACAAGTCTGATCACTGATGATCCCAAAGAATGTGCAGAACTTATTACCAAACGCTATGCTGTCATTTTTACTGTTGAAGATCCAGATGTACTGTCATCACTGCTGCTGATACCAAATTCCATATCATTTGTTGAATTTATTCCTGCAATGCTGTGACATCACCTGAAGCATATGCATAGCTATGCCTCACCTGGTCTTGAAGGTGTTACTTAACTACTTTAATGCAAAGGGCTCTTTCTACAACACCAGCTTTCATTACTTTTCCAGTTCTGTCTTAATAATTGCATTGCTTCAGAACAATTGCCAGCATTATTCACCTATTCAAAAAATGTGACTGCACAACACCTGTCAATTACCATCCAGACAGTCTCACAAGCCATATTGCCAAATTGATGGAGCCCTATGTTAGAGAGACACTCTTGAACTTCTGGAACTCTCATAACTTTATTTGACCAACTCATTAAATTTCTTGAAAACATTATCCAAATTATGGATGGATGTTATCTATCACCAAAGTCTTTAATTCTGTACCACACAAACAATTTTCAGTGAAGCTGTCTGCAATGAACGAAAAGGTTAATCTTTATAACTGGTTGAAATCCTTAATTTTTGGTCAAAAAGTGGTACTCAGACTATTAGTACATACTGCATCTAATATGATGATAGCTGGTGTCCTACAGGAATTTGTTCTTGGCCCACTGTTATTTCCTGCATACATAAATGAAACAGATGCCAACATGAAGAATATTGCTGTGTTGAAACATGCTGTGACGTTAAGCTGTAAACTGAAATAAAAACAAAAGATTCTATACCATACAGATCTTTCAGATCTTTCCTGCACTTTGACCATGACAGAATGCAACAAGAGATTGCTGAGTGGCAACTCAAACTGCTGTACAAATGCACCACTATATATTTTAGGTGGAAACACCCAGAATTTATCAGCTCCTTCTGCAACACCAACTTTAAGAAATCTGTTGGTGAATGTAACCTACATTATTATCAACCACATTCATGTTGGATGAACCACATTTCTAAAACGCCAAATGTGTCTTAGCATCATTGAGTAAGGCCTTTGTCAGCTTTCAACAACTATCTATTTAAAGCTATATGGTATGTCCACACTTAGAGTTTGCATCTCCAGACTGGAACCTCTCTCTTGTTCAAAATATTAGTATGCTGGAAGCTGTCCAAAGATGAGCAACCAGATGAATAATCTCTGTCAAGCACTTACCATATTTTGAACATTTTACTTTTTGTGCATTAACACACTAAAGTTTCAGCATATAGCAAGTGATATAGTAGTAGCCCACAAGATTATCCATCATCTTTCCAACATAATTAGCTTTTGTGCTCAGAATTTTCAAAGCACGGAAAAAAAAATACTCATGTCAGCTGTTAGCTGACAGAACACTGCATCCTTAAAAAATTCCATGCTTCCAGAAATTCTTCATCACTACATAACCACTTTTCCTTTTTTATGAATCTCTTGATGTTCACTTTTCTACTGTTTTATGTAATATTCTCTGTACTGTGCTCATGCTTATAGCCTTCATTACTGTCTTTCTTTAGGGGAATTATATTTCTGCTTTCTATCCCACCTATTAATCTGTTCTGATGAGTTGTAGTACATTTGAGCACTGTATACAATAAACTTATCATTATATTATTTGTTGCCCAAAGTTGGCATGGTACTAGATGAAAATGCAAGAGACATAACCATTTTATTTTAATTATTATTTATTGAATGCATAAGGATATTAAAACCCAACCGTTTCTTTTTACTCTGAACAGTTAGAATATTGAACATAAATTTAATTTTTTTTAAAAATACTCAACACTGGCTAGTGTCATCTGGCAAGCAGGCTAAACCTTTGGAACAAACTCAAAGAAGAAACATATCAAATGTTTGTTGTTTCCTTGGGATACTTAGGTGTTATCAATGGACACTTAAGGGATAAATTTGAACAAATTTCCACAGTATCCTCTAATACCTCAAGAACAGGTATTTTCTGTGGCAACTCAATAGTCAATCTTTAAACCTAATGTCCAGCTAAAACTGCTGTGTGTTGAAAGTGTAAAAGCATAAAACTAGGCTATTGCATATTGGTCTGCTGGTCACACCACTTCTGCTTCACAATCTAAGCCATCTTTTTCATTTATTCAACCTCTAGTAAATATGCTATCTAAAGATAAACATTGTAGAAAATTGATCTAAGTAGTACTTATTAACAAATTTGGATAATACCTATAGAAAGCAGTTGGGGGCAGAGATCTGTATCACTTTGCTGAAGTTCCTATGGATATTATAAATGGTATTTCAGTGTTTCAGCAAATCATGAATAAATTTATCAATAAAAAGAATCTTAAAGGTACCTGTTTATATTTTTAAGATATTTTAGTTTGTAGAAAAACAAAATTAGAACACGATACAATCCTTTTGAATTTTTTAAAAAATTGCCATCAAAATATGCGATAATCTGACCTTAAATAAAAATAAATTTGAAGATAATCTAATAACTGTTAACTAATCTGATTTCACATGGAGAATTACACGTTGATTCAGAACTTGTTTGACTTCTTGAAGAGCTATCTATAATTTAATTTAGTAAAAAAAAGAAATACAAAAGAGGCTTGAGATTTTTAAATATGTTAAATGGATCCTATCCCACTTTTCTAAAATTAGGTTGTTAGCTGGTGCAAGTTTCCATCTGTCTGAGAACACTATAAAATACACCAATTCTATTTAAATGATATTAAATGAGTAGCTGTGGCCACCATTGGTAATGATTTGTCTTTTACTATCAAAACAGATGCCTCTAATGAAGCTACTGTGGCAAAATTATCACACTGTATAAGACCTGTGGTATGTTTCTCATGGTCCTTAAATAATTCTGAAAAACTCCTACTACATTGTCAAAAAAGAAGCTTAAGCAGTTACAAAAATTGTGAGAAAATGGAAATATTTACTCACGAAACATTTTATTTTTAGTGACACATCAAAGATCCATTTCATTCATGTTTGACAATAAAAAAGCAGGGAAAGAAAAATGAAAAAAAAATTTCTAAAATCCTCTGCTGAAGAATCAAACATCCTCTCTCATACACTATAAACTACTGATCTGGCTTAGGGAATCGTTCAGCCGATCAAATGTCTCATACTTGTGCGACTGCTTTTGACAACTATAAATTTAGAATTACTGTATAATTCCTTAGTACATTCATTTTATAAAAGTATACAGCTTACTGTTTTCTGTTGATGAAGTATGGTAAGTCTGCACAAAATTAAACCTAACTTTGATTGTCCAAACAAAGCCCCTTTAATAAAAAGCTACCTATTCATTTGAATGCTTATCAATAGATTTTAAAGAGCCACTTCTTCTAATAATTCAAATGTACATGTAACATAATTGACAAAGTTTCTTCATTTTCCATTTGTCTATTCACGCTCTGGTACAAATACATCTGTTGTTAGAAAATGCTTGAACCATCACTTCTCTATTTTTGGCATGCTATTGTTGCTTTTTTTAAGACAGCGGGAGTAACCAAAATGTCTTCTGAATAGAAACAATTCTTAAATAGCCAAGGGTTTTCTACAAGCTGCATGACCTATATAATTCTATTGGAAACTTACTTAGTAGAGGCATAACAATATTGTGTGTAACTTCTATTATACTAGTAGAGATACCGGCATTGCTCGGGATTAAAATGGCATAGTTTGTATATATATTACAGTTATGTTGAAACAGGTGATATGGGAAAGTGCAGCATTGACAACAAAACATTTGTGGAGTAAATGATGGGCTAATTCGACTAAGCAACATGTCATGCCTCTGTTTGGAGTATTTCTGGCCCTAACCCGTCATGAAAATTGGGGGTATGTGATTTTTGAATGCACCGAAAGGCTGTCAGTGGATATACTCTCCTTTGCATCAGTCAGTTCTGAGTCTAACACGACCCATCGGCTGAAGTTTTGACACCTCCTTCGGGTTTGTTGTCCTATATCACTCAAGAAGTAAATCTGAAGGAAGTGTAGTTGTTCATTTGTGGGTAACAGGGAAGCAATAAGATGATAGACTTGCTCTTGAACTTTGAACATTGGCATAAATCCATGTTCAACTATCTTCTTAGCTGCACCAAATGATATCATTTGAAATGCAGAGTTGTATTGTCTGATATTGCTCAGAAAATCATTTGACTGGATGGAAGTGCCTTCCAGATCTATAAGAGGTTGAGGAGGAGCTGGTAGTGCTGGCAATGTTACCTTACTGCCTGAGCAGCGCATGCCATTAGTTTTATTTGGAAATTTTAGGAAAGTCTCATCTCACTTCTGTCTTGAGACTCCACTTGATGTGCTGTAGCATACATTTGCTGATGTTGAGAAAGTTTCATTTCTCTTCTCTCTTTAGACTGCATTTGACATGCTGCAGCATGCATTTGCTGATCTTGTGAAAGTCTCATTTCCCTTCTCTCTTGAGACTCCATTTGATGTGCTGCAGCATGTGGTTTGCTGATCTTGAGAAAGAGTCTCATCTTCCTCTCTTGAGACTCTTGCCTTTGGTTTTCTACAATCCTCCTTGCTTTATAGTTGTTTCTGAAGAGATTACATCTTTTCTTTGGTGGCATCTTTCAATATTGTATACAAAAAATTATGAACATAGAAAAAATTATACATTAATCTCTATTTTGTAAGCAGCTGTATGTATTGTAGAATAAACAATATTATAGTCTTATCAAAAGTGAATGTGTAAAAGAGAAACAATATTATACCACTGAAAAAAAAAAGCAGAAGTCAAAAGTGAAAGAATAAAGGTGAAACAATATTACATCAAAAATGAAAGAATAAAAGTGAAACTATCATACTACTGTTATAGGCGGAAACAAAAGTCATCACCACTTCCAAACTTCCAATCCTTACTTATGAATAACACAATTTTTTAAACCCTCAAAATTGTTGTCAACTCTGATTTAGCTGACCTATGATGAAATACACTTCAGTCCTGACCATTCTGCCATTTTGTATTTCTAGGACTATATTGACCAGTATCCCATTTCTTTTTTAAGACTGTACAGTGTGTTATGAGGAAATTTAGTTGCTATTTCTAGCAGGTTGAGCAACTACAAAGTCTCTATGTATGCTTGGCCTCACAATCTCAAATGAACCTTCAAACAGACTTTACATAGTGCCAAAACTTTATCCCAAAGACTAGGATTTCTCTTCAGGGCCAGAAAATTATCTGATCCTCATTGCTTGCTGATTCTCTTTAAAACCCAAGTATGACTTATATTAGGGTTTTGTTCAAATTTCTGGGACACCACTGCTGCTACATGCACAAATATCCTAGTCAGTATCAAAAAGGTTATTTGGTTGATTGGCAGGAAGACACTAGAACCACTACTTTACAGATGTAGTTTTTTATTTGTCTTTCTTCTATAGTTATTGAAAGACCTCTTCCCCTCTTAGCTAACAAGCTCCAAAATCTTGTCACCCAAGACCATTCAAAACACATCATCCTTGCTCTTTTTGTCACTACTATCATGTCTTACCTTTAAGATCCCACAGCAAACACAACATTCAACTGTTCTTCTTCAGAACTTCAACCCTCTGAACTTTACTCTCTACTACTTATGCTCTTCCTGTAGATGTCAACATCCAGCTGTTCAAGTTGAATATTATCCATATCAGTTTTGCCAGTTGGGGCAAAGACCTGTGAATGTCATTGGCACTGACCTGCTCCTCTGGTTAACTCATAAAAAACTTTTTCTATAATTGTGTCAAAGAAAGTAATATTTAGAAACTGATATACTTCTTAAAAGTATAGATTATAGCATTATGACAGGTGGTTTAATATACCACACCCATAGGCCTTTTACACAACTAGACAATTATATACCAGAAGGACCATTGAAACAAACAAGAAATATCATTCAGGATTGCAACTTGCTCCAACTAACAAAGTCTCAATAACTAATCCACCCACAAACACCTGGACACAATGAGAAAAGCTACAAAACACTATAACACCATTAAAAATTAGTATCTGTCCTACCAAACCCAGGCAAACACAAATTACACATATACATTAAAAGTAGTAATCTGACTGGTCACCAGAATTTTATTCTTTTATTTGTTTCAGTCATTTGACTGCAGCCATGCTGGAGCACCACCTTTAGGCAAGCAAATCAACCCTATGACTTATTCTTTGTAAGCTTAGTACTTATTCTGTCAGTCTGTTTTGCCAAACTGCTAAGTTATGGGGGACGTAAACACACCAGTTTTCATCTACCAAATCCACTCACAAGGCTTTGGTTGGCCCAAGGCTATAGTAGAAGACACTTGCCCAAGGTACCATGCAGTAGGACTGAACCTGGAACCATGTTGTTGGTAAGCAAGCTACTTACCACACAACCACTCCTGCACTTATAAATGCTTACAATCATTATGGACACATCCCTATTCTCTAAAAAAAAATTTAAAAAAGAGCAGCAACATCTGTTGCTTTGCCAGGTTCAAATCATGTACAAGTTTTATCTCCATGTTCAGTGAATCTGAAGAAATCACACATCGACTGCTTCTAATTTGTCCATCTCTGCAACAAGTGGCACTGAAGCTTTCAGTCATAGGTTAACATGTTTGACTTCAAAGTGGATTCAACATTTAATGATTGTCTCATTACACTCAACATGACCCTACAATATATAACATAGTCTCTGATCAAACTGAAGTTTAGCATAAAGACTATGTTGAACATATGAGTTACTTCAGGTCATTTGATATTTTTACTTCACCATTACTATGCCATGGCTCTCTTCAATCCAAAGAATATGTAGTTGTGTGTCTACTAATTCGATTGATACATGAAGTAGGAAAATATATGACAGTGAGGAGTGACAAAGAAAGGGGATAGAATGGCTGGCACAATTGGAAGAAATAAAGATGACTGTTTATATCACTGGGAATAAACAGAGAATAAACCATTATTCTCTAATTTGGCAGGTCATCTTCAGACCCTGATGGCAAACTCCAAATCTATTTATAATTTAGGAATGAAATATCATTCTTCTATTTCTCTTTAACTGATGCTATCTATCAAAAATTTCCCCCTCCTTTTTTCATTTTATTTCCATATCACTGTGAGATATGTTATTATTGAGCCCCAAATCAACAGCAATCAAGCAGACATATGATTGAAAATATTACAGCCATGACCATCTGACCTTTTTAGGGATCTCATTACAAACATATCTTGTCTATCTTTGAGACACTAAGGTATGGCTGCTACTTCTTGCATAGAGGCTCCTTCATTGCTGAAGTATGTAGATGGAACTGGCAGTAGACAGTTGTTTATTTTAATTGCTATTTTCTACAAGTTTTCACAAATGAAAAAGTATTCTCACTATCAATTCTTACTGCAAGATGATTAAATTAATATGAAACTGAGCTATCAAGATAGATCTTCTGTTACAACACACTTTAGGCATTTTGTTTTATATTTGTACAGTGTGCTAAAGCCTATATACCTCAGGTTACCAAGTTGTTAAAAATATATAATGCATTTTCCCCAACATACAAGTTGAATTTTTCAAACCAAAATTTACAGCTAAAAATGAGAATGTATACACCAAGACAACTTTGGAGGATAAAAAAATTCCATGTGAAATGCAGTACGATTTGGAAAGATATTGAAATTGTTTGAATGTTTACACTCCATGTTTATACTATATGCTACATCGATTTGGATGCCAGAAAATGCAGCATCAGTTTATCTGAAATGTATGGTGAGATACACTGATTTCCTATCCCAGAAGAGATTTATATCATGTAACAAATTATTACAAAACCAGAGCTGATCACTAAGTCTTAAGTGATGATCAGAGCTTAGGTGATATTTACTTAACTCCATATCTTATGTACATGGATACTGTATCTATCAATTTATGTTTTTACTTGCAAGGACTAGATGAAGGGACCAAGCTTATGGCCTTTGTAGACCCTCCTAAACAGATGAGATCAATGTAGCTAAGCTCTACTTAAAGTGTTGCAAGAAAAGACATGAGCAAGGAAGGAACTTCAGAGGGCCAACGTTCTGGGGTGGAAGGACAGTGTTTAATGGTTAATGTGGAGCCTAGCAGGATTAGAGACATCATGGGTGATAATAGGCAGATAAATGAGTGAGTTGAAGTACATGAGTAGAGATGATATGGGACCAGCCAGCCAGCTCTGAAGTGCAGAGGTCATTATAGTTACCTTACCTGAGCTTTGTAGAATGGCAGCAACTGTTGAGGAGATTGAAATATTTTCAGTCCTTGAAAAGAAGGGCCATCTTTTAGGTGTGATCCCTGGCTATGTTAAGGATGTGCTTTCACCATGAGAATTCCTCAGAGAATGAGGTCTAACATTTAATATTTAAAGCTGGATGCTGCTTATGTTTAGGTGGGCAGGTAGGGTAAGGTGAAATCAATAATATCTTCTTGATATGAGTAGTTATTTGTTTTCTCCCTTTTTCTGCTAAAAGAGACAAAATTCGTATGCCCCCATCTATTTCCTCTATATAAAATAGGACAAATTTCCATTCGGTAATTTACCATGAATTCACTTCAATTCTAATACCTCATGAAATAGTTTATCAATGTATTATACACATATTTATATATTTGTATAACAATCTCTGCTCTGTAGAGATTTGTTACTTTTGAAAGATAAAGAATTAATTCCAGTGATATGGATTCCAAATAGCTGTTGACATCCTCTGAAAGTAAAACATAGAATTATGCACAGGATTTAGACTTAACATTTGAAGCTAACAAATTTGTGGCTCCATAATTGAACCACTGTATTGCTGTACAACATGGTTAACTGTAATCAATATCTATAAAACAGAGGATGTTTGTGTGTGTGTGTACGTGAATGTGGTTTATGCACGTCCACAAATTAGCACGCATGTCGCTCCAATTTTAGGAGAAGATTCGGAATGACCCTATGTGCATTTTAGTGAACTTTCTCTCTCAGAGGTACCCGCGTATACCTGTAAAAATCGATAAACTTTTGCCAATTTTGAAGTTTGTTGACATGGCGAAGTCAAATCTGTGCGTACGCGCGTGAAGGCGAGAGAGAGAGAGAGAGAGAGAAATTGTATATTTGTGAGAGGGAGGGTGAAGGAGACATACATTTTATTTGCCAGCATCTGTGTGGTAGGCAGCAAGCAAACAGAAAAAATACCCTCTCTCTCTCTCTCTCTCTCTCACTCTCTCTCTCTCTCTCTCTCTCTCTCTCTCTCTCTCTCTCTCTCTCTCTATCTCTCCCTCCCTTACATACACATGCCAGTTATCTCTCTTTCTTTCTTTCTTTCTTTCTCACACACACACACAGCAACATTACACACAAAACAGATGTTGCCAAAAAGAAATAGACGCTATCTTTTTATAGTGAGTATGCCAGACAGAAAGTGTGGTGTGTATGTGAAGTTCTTTTGTTAGTGTGAGAGAGCAGCATGTGTGTGTGTGTAATGTTGCTGTGTGTGTGAGACAGGGAGAGAGAGAAAGAAAGAAAGAAAGAGAGATAAATGTGTGTAAGGGAGGGAGAGAGATAGAGAGGGAGAGCGCGATCTCTCTATCTCTGCCGAATTGATGTAAACAAACCCATGTGGTCTGATTTTCACGTTTAAATCGCCATTTCCAAAATATATTTATTTTAAATCATTTATCCGTATATATATGTAAGGCAAGGTGTGTGTGTTTTGTTGATATACGGGCAACACACACACACACACATACAAACATGTATGCATACAAAAAATATGTATGCAATTGGTGTACATACGTGCGTGTGTGTATGTGTGTGTTGCTCATATAAATATATATATATATATATTTATATAGATAGGATGATAAATTGAATATTAATTCAATTTAAAACTAAGTGGCCTAGCATATAACAAATCTGAAAATTCAGAAAAAATTGTATTACACGTGTATAAGGGATGACCACTAGGTGGACATCCAATATGCTAGAAAGAGGTCATCAATGACCCAACCACAAAAAAAAATAATGTTCTCCAGAAAAATTTCGCAAAACGCCAGAACAGGACAAAATGAGAAATATACAGAATAAAGAATTATCAATGGCCTGCTGCAGTTTCGAACATTAACGTTTTACTTTCGTAACATCCGTGTTCTCATATCTGAACAGAACCGCTTTTGACACAGAGAAACGGGAGCCCTTTTGGTCATTCTATTTTCTTTGCTGGAAGGGTTCCTAACCCATGAGCAAAGAGGGGTTAGATGATGGCGGTGGTGTTTTCAAAGGGATGGCATGTGTAACCTGATCACCTCTGCCGATCAAACTCTCAACCCATGCATTCCAGTTGCAACACTGATTCTACCCAAATTTGACGTCATGTTACTTAGTTTGGTTTGAAATAAAGAACTTGATTAGCTTAATAATCCCAACTTAATCCTGGGCAAAGCCGGGCTATACTACTAGTGTAATATAAAATTGTTGGGTATTGTTATGAAGATAAGCAATAGTAAATTTATTTGTTGCTTGTGAAATATCAGTGAAGACAAGAGTTTAAAATATCTATTGATAATAAAATGCCTTCATGACCTGTACAAAAATATCATGATACATATGCCTTCTATAGAGATTGCTATACAAATATATAATAATATATAGTCAAATGATATATCATTTTATCTCTCTTGCTTCCTACTCCTATCTCTCAATTACTTATCTCTCAATCATTTCCTTCTGTGCTCAATCTCACTCTATTATGTTATCAGTGTGACTAAGGTTGACATTAGATGTCTTCTGGTTGTCACACATTGTATCCTCTCGCCAATGACTTTTTTAAACATCTATTTGCCATACATCACATTCTTTCAGCCATGCCTATTGCTCATCTCTGGATCATTCCATCCTCTTCTCAATCCTCATTGTACTATGTAGGTTTCTAATATGACTGGGGTGACAGTAGATCTCTTTTGTTTACTGTTCACTGTACAATGCCTCAGAGGTAACTAAAAATACCCCTGCACCTATTCTGACCATTTCCTACACTCCTTTGTGTTGTAAGGACTTGCCTACTTACCATTACCCCTGCTATCACATTCATTTTTTGATCCAGTCCATTTCATAGCCTATGTATATGTATATGTGGTTACATATGATCACATTTGCTTATTTTACACATTTGCTTCATTCTCCACTCTATACTGCCTGTCATCACGCCCTGTCACCATGACTGCAATCATACTCTTGCACCTTTTCTCCCATACTTCCTAAGTCTCTGTCATAGCTCTCTATCCCCTGGGCTACATAGACTTCTATCACATCCCTGCCATCTCAAGTACTCTCCCCCTTGTTGCACATCCCTCCTATCATTATAACTCATGTCTCTATCAATCTGGTTCCTCACTTTTTAAAGAATCTAGTGAGCAAGCAGGCATACAAAGTAGTGAAGTTCCTTTTGTTGTGTTGAGGACATGGCAACTTCTCTAGTGCTTGTGTCATGAAAAACTCACCCAGTACACTCCGTAAAGTGGCTGGTCTTCAAAAGGGCATCTATTCATAGAAACTAAGCCAAAAATGAAACACAAGTGAGATGAGATCTCCCAACCCATCTATGTAAGTAGTACCCCTGAATACATACTGACTTCAACCGTGATGACTCATCCAGCCAATGCTAGCATAGAAAGCAGACATAAAATGATGATGGTGGTGGTGGGAGTAGTAACAATGACAATGATGGCAACAATGACGACAAAAATGATGATGCTGCATGAATTGTATATATTACATCTGCAATATGTAGGCATAAAACAGTTTAATAGATACCTATGCTATGTGTATAAAGTGTGAAAGGCATATATTTACATAAATTTTATTCCTACAATGCTTAGTAACTCCAATATAGATACAAGCAAAGAAAAATATGTATTTCTGATGCGTAAAAAAAATAATCTTTAGCTGTTGACATAGTTTTAATTGTTATGCTTTTTCTTGAGTTCAAACTTGTAAACTTTTATTGTATTCAGTCTTGCTTTGTTATATTTGCATGCAAATATAAAAGGACTAAGTTGAATACAACTTTCTAAACTTTTTTCTTTCTTTGTAACAATGGTTCACAAGCTATTACCTATATCTTAAACATTTCTCTCCTGAAGGACATGTGTAACAAAAACTGATTCTCATATAACAAAATATTTTAATGTTTAGTTAGGAGAATCAGTATATGTAGTGGAAATATGTTTTCTTTATCAGTTTAAAACTATTACGTAGATATCAATGCCTTTAGCTACTTCAAACCTGTATGTTTAAAGCAGAGGTTTTCAACCTTTCGTAGCCAACGCCCATGTCACAAAATGGTGTCTTATAAATGCCTCCTTCACATGTTTCAAGAAAAAATAAATACATTAGTTTAATCAAACTGAAACAAATTTTGTGCATTGGTTTATTCTTTTACTCTTTTACGTTTTTCAGTCGTTAGACTTCAGCAATGCTGGAACATTGCCTTGAAGAATTTTAGTCAAATGAATTGAACCCCAGTGCTCACTTTTTAAGCCTGGTACTTATTTTATCAGTCTCTTTTACTGAACTGATAAGTTACAAGGACACAACTCACAACACTGGTTGTCAAGCAGCAGTAGAGGACAAACACAGTCACACATCTGCATATGTAACAGATAATGCTTTTAGGTAAACTGTTATGTGAAATTTGGCAATCGAGGATCGAATCCACGCCATGCCTGCATGAAGCCACTACACATACTTACATACATACATACATACATACATACATACATACATACATACATATAAGCTGGCTCCAACTGTGATGACTCATCTAATCCACACCATGCCTGCATGAAGCCACTACACATACATACAAACATACATTCATACATACATACATACATACATACATACATGGCAGTGCCACGTAAAAGCGCCTGTGTGATGGCCGCATAGGAGCACCCATGTAGTGCCATGTAAAAGTGCTCATGCAGTGCTATGTAAAATCATCGAGTACACTCAGTAAAGTGGCTGGTGTTAGGAAAGGCATCTGGCCACAGAAACCATGCCAAATCAGATTGGGATCTGGTGCATCCTCTCCCCAACTTCCAACCCTAGCTTGCCATCTCTGGTCATACCATCCAACCCATATCAGCATGGAGAATGGACGTTAAATGATGATGATGATGATGATGACAAGCTTCTTTCAGTTTCTGTCCTGAAAATCCACTCACAAGGCTTTGGTTGGCCTGTGGCTATAGTAGAAGACATTTGCTCAAGGTGTCATGCAGTGGGATTGAACCCAGAACCATGTGGTTGGGAAGCAAACTTCTTATCACACAGCTACACTTGCACCTATATTATCTATATTATCTATATTGTTTAATACTACCCCATCCAGCTTGTGCTGCGTTTTAGATATTTCCATTGACTATTGCATCATATATCAAATTTTTATGGAAATTATTGAAGACACAAACACATTATGAAATTATTATACTCAACCCTGGTACGTAATAAGTCCTCTTTTCTGATATCTCAATGTCCTACTTATATTTTAATCCTGACAAAGATTTTTTTGAAAATGTGCTTAAAATATAAGTATTTTGTACACGGTTTAAATATTTTATTTCTAAGAGAAATCAAGACCCCTCTAAATAAACAGCACCCTCTCCACCATAGTGCAACCTCCCCTGTGGTACCCCATTTCCTTGTGAACTCATTATGTCTCCAGGTTAAGAATCACTGATCTAAAAGATAACTATAACTGGGTGATGTTAATGCAATTTGAACTCTTCTAGGTTTATATTTGTTCAACAGTAGAATACTTAAGTTAGTATTTTATATGCAGGATTCAAATTTTGCCTTTCTCTCAGTCTTGAATTTACAGTTTTGTAGTTCACAAATTTTTATTCAATAAAGTCAAGTTGTTCAAATATGTAACACTAGTGAAGGTCCTTTTATTTTATTTTTTTTTTTTTATTTTCCTAAATTGAAATCAATTCAAAACCAATGTGTACAGAATGAAATAGAATAGAAAATAAGTATTTCTCTTTAAATTGTTACTACTGTTGTTTTACCACAAGTAATTTTTGATTGAGCAGACCTGTAATTAAAGATGTTCTAGCCATGATCATTCCATCTTTTTTTTTTTTTTTTTTTTCAGATATAGTTACCAAAGACTGTATTATCCAGATGGTAGGATATGATTTGAAGGAGATTTGTTAGGTTGTTAAATTACTTGTTTAATTTACAAGAAGTTGCAGGGAAGAGTCAAGAATTTTAGAGTTACATACTATTGTATAGGCTGAAGAGTTGAAGGTCTGCATCCTGTTATTAAACTGGTGTACATCTTAGGAAAAGGCTCTTAACTCTTGGTGGTTCAGTCCACCTTGATGTAAATGAATAAACACATGGAAGTACAAGTTGTTTGTGTTTATTGTATAATATTTTTGCATGCAGAGCTGTTGGTACACTGACGCCTTTATCAAGAGGAATGATGTCCTTCAACCAAATAGCTGGGTCTCCTTCAGTTTCAATACTGAGTATTCAGTTGTTCAATCAACTGAATTGCCTACTCATTGTATTAGCAGCTAAGTGGCTGAGTATTCCTTTTAACATTATCATCAGGTGGAATCCATATTATACAGTATGACAAAGCTGGAGACTTTTGAATAACAGGTAGAGTTTATCTGACCTAACAAGCTTCCTAACTGTTTCTATCTCCCCACTTTCACCTACAAGACTTGGGTCAACTTGAAGCAATGTTATCTGGCTCTTGCCTGAAATGTCATGCAGTAGGATTGAACGCAAAACCTCATGATCACAAAGCTTACTTGATAATCATTCAGCTACGCTGCATCTATCTCACCCATGTACCTCCTTGAAAACAAGAGTAAGCTACAGTACACCATGACATTCTTTTTCTTTTTTTTGTGTGTAGCAGCAGCTGTATGTGTAAAGATTATACTTAGTACAATAGCATAAATACCAAAGTTGCTATATAAAAATAACAGAAATAATTGCAATAAATTAGAATACATCATCATCATCATCATCATCATCACCATCATCAACAACAACAACAGCAACAACAACAACAGCAACAACAGCAACAACAACAACAGCATCACCAACAGCTATCTCATTCGCCAAAGGGGAAATGAATGACTAGCATCAAGTTCAAGTACACTTTATGTAAAGTTTATGTCTAACATAAAGAGGAAGAGTTTGAAAATGTAACCCCCTAATTAGATATGCTCCACACTACCCACCCCCAAAAATTCTTGCTTTTACAGCATTTTCAGCTCTACAGAAGATGACACAACAGGTACATGTGAGATACTATTCATCATAAATGTATACAGTATGCAGTTTTTGCTTTTGCATTTTTTTTTTCTTTTTCTTTGCTGGTGTCAAGATGAAGGACACTGCTTCTGGCTGAGAACACACTTTGGCAATTGGAGTTGGCCTGTGTAATAGTTTAAGAAAGGAGGTTAACAAGGGCTTTGTTGTAGTCCTGTCTCATGAATTGTACATACAGGATTAAAGATGTAAGATGCCTTCCAGCAGCTCTGGTTACACACACACACACACACACACACACACACACACACACACACACACACACACACATACACACACACACACACACACACACTCATGCACACATGCACATACACACAAACATACAGATACAAGTTGTACCAACTGAAGCTTCGCAATCATGAAATTCTGGGTTCAGCTCCACTGCATAGCATTTTGGGCAAGTGGCAGATACCATTGTCTTAGGTTGCCCAAGGCTTGTGAGTGAAATTAATCGGTACAAGGCTACAAACTTGTGAAAAGGAAACAGTTGATAAACAGAACAATATTGGAGATTAAGGGGAGGAAAATGTGTGAAAGAATGTCAGAAGTAGTTAATGTATGACTAAACTTTAAGGGAAGTTATTTAGATTATTTGGATAAATAAAGCAAGTGAAATCAAGAGCTCTGAGAAGTAAAATGGATATCATCATCATCGTTTAACGTCCGCTTTCCATGCTAGCATGGGTTGGACGATTTGACCGAGGACTGGCAAGCCAGAAGGCTGCACCAGGCTCCAATCTGATCTGGCAGAGTTTCTACAGCTGGATGCCCTTCCTAACACCAACCACTCCGAGAGTGTAGTGGGTGTTTTTACGTGCCACTGGCATGAGGGCCAGTCACACGGTACTGGCAACAGTCATGCTCAAAAAGTTGTTTTTTTACGTGCCACCTGCATGGGAACCAGTCCAGCGACACTGGCAATGACCTCGCTCAAATGATTTTCTAACGTGCCACCAGCACAAGTGCTAAAAGGCAATGCTGGTAATGATTACGCTCAAATAGTCCTATTTACGGGCCACTAGCATGGAAGCCAGACAGTTGCTCTGGCAATGAACATGCTCGGACATTGCTGTTAGTGCTCCACTGGCGCAGGTGCCAGTCATCGAGTATGGTTCAATTACGATTTTACTTGCTCCAACAGGTCTTTGCAAGCAGAGTTTAGTGTCCAATGAAGGAGAGGTTGGCATGGGTGCCAGTCGTCAGATTCAGTTCGATTTCGATTTCAGATTTCAAATTTCAAATTCCAATAATAATAATAATGGTTTCAGATTTTGGCACAGGTCCAGCAGAGTTAGAATGGAGGAGGAAGTTGTTTACATTGACCCCAGTACAAGTACTTATTTAATCGAACGCTCCCATGGGAAGAAAGGCAAAGTTGACCTTGGTGGAATTTGAACTAAAAATGTAAAGACAGACAAAATACTGCTAAGCATTTTGTCCAACATGCAAACAATTCACCACCTTAAATATTAATAATAATGACAATACAAATACCAAAGCACCAGGACTTCTGAATATATATATAACACACAGAAAATATCACTGTTAGGCACCACATACATCCTACGTAAAACACTTTAAATATAATGAAAATAACAGCACCAAAACAAATTACTGTACATACCCAAGGCACACAGTGCTGCACTCAGTAGTGCAGTGAACACACATAATAAAAATAAGGCTACAGAATAATAATAATGATGATGATGATGATGATGATGATTTCATTTATTTGCCACAAGAGCGAAGGATGAGGGGAACAATACAAAGACAGACATAAAGTATTGGGGTTTACATATAATGACATAATAATAATAATAATAATAATAATAATAATAATAATAATAATAATAATAATAATAATAATGATAATAATAATAATGATAATAATAATAATGATAATAATAATAAACTTCCACCAGCAAGCGAGATAACTAATGCATTACACATTCAACACACAATTTAAGCAGTAATACAACAAAAGACTGCACCACACCTCAAGAGAGAAAATAATAATAATAATGATAATAATAATAATAATAATAATAATAATAATAATATTCTGATCACGAGCAGAAGTAGTGGGGGAGCATCAGAGCCATGTGTTGAGAGAAATTCTTTGGGGTTTGAATAATTCACCTTTGGAAACATGGGTGTTTTGCTCAACATCTTTAAACCTTATTCAGGGACCTTTTGAGCGGGATGGGCTACTCGACCTGAAGAAATTTCTAACTGAGCCCTACCTGCGAGGTCGTGCGCTGTTTCTCTTGATATGAGATCACCATGTCGTGCACATATGGTTGTGATGCATGTGCCTGGTGTACCTTTATCAGACGGGTAGTCATGATGGGTATACTGGGCTTCGTATATTTTACCCCAGTGTCACTTTGATGGCATGCACTGCTCTCTTACTCATTAATAATAATAATTCCTAATTTTAACACAAGATCAGCAATTTTGAGGTAGTGGGAAAGTTGACTGTATCAACCCCAGTGCTTGACTGGTACTTTATTTTATCAGCTCCTGAAAGGCTGAAAGACAAATTTGACTTCAGTGGGATTTGATCTCAGAATGCATAGAAGTGGAAGAAATGCCATTAAGCATTTTGTCACCAGTTATGATTTCTTTTATTTGCCACACCGAAAGGCAATGAATTAAAAGAATAAATTATTAATGGTAGGGTTTACATAGAATTGATTCAGGCATGGAAAACAACAGTATACAAAAGGAATCAAATGAGATGTTCCAATAGATTCAATAATCACTTTACCATAAAGTGCAAGAGCCTCCTCTTGTGCTGCCCAGTTGTGCTATCCAGTCTAGTAAAACTTATGCAGAGTAGGCCCAGTCACCAGGGTTATTTTTGTCACTTTCAGTCACCTCCCAGGAAATTTGCTGGAGAGCAATACCTCTTACTCTAATCAGCTAGAAAGAGAAGCTGAATTTCTTTAAAATCAGTATATCACTTTTGAAAAGGAAGGATACATTGAACAACGTAATCCTAGACATACAAAGAAGAGATGGTTATAGCTAAAATTGTTTTGATAATTACTTTCAAAATTGTGGGTTTGTTGGACAAGGACAAACCTACCTCTCCAAGTTGAAGGTGAGGATGGAGAAGTTAATGAAGGCTTGGCAAAAGAGGAAAATGCCTGTCTTCAGCTGTCTTAATATTGTCCACCATAATATTTCTTTCATTATAATATTTCTTTCACCATAATATTTCTTTCAATATTTCAGACAGCTTTCCTCTGCTTGGTAGCATCTGTACAACTCAGCTAGGAAAAATATAACACAAGGAACTTCTACTTAAAAACCTCAGTTTAATGGATTTTTCACCAACAAATGTATTAATCACAAAAGTCATGCATTTCACCAATATAGATGTTGTGGTTTAGTCAAAGTTTCTTCCTGATCTAACAAACCTACAGTTTCAAAGATAGTTATCAAAATAATTCCAGCTATGAACATACCCTTCCTTTTTGCATATCTAGGATTACATTGTTCAATGTATCCTTCCTCCTTAAAAGTGATATGCTTTGATTTGAAGGAAATTCAGCTGCAATTTCTAACAGGTCAACTAATTGCATAGAAGCTTCCTTGTTGGGTGTAGGTACTACACTTTCTTCATTGATGGGTCATATGTCTGCAACAAGATGTTTGACCGACAAACTAAGCAGAAAAGCATAGTGAAAACATAACTCTCATGCACAGAACACCTTGACAAAATTGGTCATGCAATCAATTGTATTAGTAGACAAACATTACCCAAAATTCAGTATATAAATAATACACCCTTGTAATGTATTCAAGCACAATATTAACGATCAGATTACAATGTAATAGCAAAGAGAAATTCTATGCCAATGGTTATACAATTTACATATAACACACAACACTCAGAGACATAAACAACGATCCTATTGTTCTCCCTTTCCTAAAATTTAAAAGAAAAAAGAACGCAAGTATCAATCATCAATACAAATATTTGCATGAAGGTCAGAGAAGGTCTTGAAATGCTAATATTACTGTGGATTTTAAAGCAGTGAGATGGCACAATTGTTAGCACACTGGGCAAAATTCTTAGCAGCATTTCACCTGTCTTTATGTTGTTAGTTCAAATCCCACTAAGATCAAGTTTGCCTTTCATCCTTTTGGGGATGATAATATAAGTACCATTTGAACACTGGAGTCGATGTAATCGACTTAACCCCTCCTCCAAAATTGCTAATATTATTGTGGATTTCAAAACTTTACTGCTCCAACAAAACATTAATCAAAAATAAACGTGAAAGAAAACCTTTAATTTATCTGAAGGGTGGACTGTGGAGGACATGGCTTAGTGTTTAGAGTGTTGGAATCATGATTGTAAGACTGTGGTTTCAATTCCTGGACTGGAAGATGAGTTGTGTTCTTGAGCAAAACACTCCATTTCATGTTGCTCCAGTCCACTCAGCTAACAAAAATGAGTATTCCTGTGAGTCTGATGTCCTGTCCAGTGGCGAATATATGAGGGGGTACCCAAAAGTAATTGGAAACGTTCTCTGTGGAACAAACCCATTGTAGCTCAGGCTTCTGCCACTAGAAGCCACTTGATGTGTCCCTCAGGCATCAGTCTGCCAACCAGCGACATCTGGTTAAGTTGTACTGTCACATGGTGCATCTTTGTTTTACTGTGCTTCTCCTCTGTTTGCCAATTTTTGCGATGGCTGAAATGAATGGACAGTGTGCTTCTATGAAATTCTGTTTTCTGCTGGGAAAACAGCTGCCAAAACAGTTGTCATACTTCAAACTGCTTACAAGGATGCTGCCATGAGCAAAACACAAGTTTACAACCTTGTTCAGGACAACCATTGACCTCCTGAACGTGTGAAAACATGAAAATTTATGAATTGATCTTGGAGGATCATCACCAAACAATTGATAAACTTGTTGGTATGACTGGTGTGTCCTGGTGCTCCTGCCAACGAATTTTGAATGAGGAATTGCAAATGAAAAGAGTTATAGCAAAATTTGTTCATTGCTTGCTCATGGAAGCCCAAAAGCAGTCATGACTAAATATATGTCATGAACTGAAAGAACAGTTGGAAGTTGATCTGGACTTTTCCTTGGAGGTCACCACTGGTGATGAAAGCTGATGCTATGGAATTTGCAGATGTGGAAGAGGTGAAGAAAAAAACAACAGAGGTATTAAATGGCATCACATCGCAAGAGTTCCAGCACTGCTTTGAATAGTGGAAAATGTGCCTGGACCAATGTAGTGCTTCACATGGAAGATACTTTGAAGGCAATAAAAGTGTAAACATGTAAAACTAAGTGAATTAAATAATATTGCAAAATTTGGGTTTCTTTTGGGTACCCTCTTGTATACACCACGGAATCCATGGGAACCAGCCTTATGAGTCTATATGACATGGGAAGCAGCTTTATCTGAAGGGTAGACTATATGCAGAAACAGAACAAGTAACTGAATGAAAGTATGAGAAAGATGCTAATGAGACCAGTAAAAAGTGGCATGGGTAAGAAGAAAGAGGAAAATATAGGTGAACATTCAACAAAAACATTGTTACTAATTAAATAATGTTTCGACAGAGCATTTGGAAAAACTATATTTGTTCTCATATGTGTCTTGTGGGTATGCATATCATTGCTGTTAAAATTGACAGCATGTTGTTTGCAAGCCAGTTGTTCATATTCACTCCAGTTTTGATTCCCATTTTGCACTGATTTTGTTTTCATTATCAATGCACTGATGAAACATCACAGTTACATCTTTCTCATTTACAGAAAATCTGTGAATGTAAGAAAATATTTTAGCTGTAATATTATTGGAAGCCAGAGAGTGGATGCAGGAGATATAACAGACTTACCAAGAGCTGGTTTAGGACTGAGGAGGAAACCTGACCTGGGTGCACACTCATGATGGAACCTGTACCCATGAGAGATGGAGATCTCATCAAGATCCCTATTCACCTGATGTTCCTAGAGGAGTGGTAGGGGACAAATACTAAGATATTGTTATATTTGGATATAAGCACAGGTGTGGATATGGGTACTGATGTGGATATAGGCATGGGTGTGACTGTGTGACTGTGTGATAAGAAGTTTGCTTCCTTACCTCATGGTTCTGAGCTCAGTCTCACTGCATGGAACCTTGGGCAAGATCCTTCAACTAAAGCCTTGAGCAAAACCTTATGAATGGACTGGGTAGCTAAAAAAGGTTCAATTATGGTTGTGTGTGTGTGTGTGTGTGTGTGTGTGTGTGTGCGTGTTACTGTTTCCTTGACTTGACATCACATGATAGTTGTAACTGAGTGTCACCATCATGCAAGCCATATCCTTTGTTTCCAACCTTCATAAAAACATGCCTGGTCATGGGCAAACACATGAGGGTTGGTGACAGGAAGGGAATCTGGGCTTAGAAAATCCACCTCAACAAATTCTGTTTGACCAATGGAAGCATGGAAAAGCGGACGTTAAGAATGATGATGATGTTGTTAGTTGTTGTTGTTTAGCCCCAGGCGTGTTAGATGTGTGGACAGTGGTGCATTTTATTGAAACCATGAGTAATTAATTTCCTCTTAAGTCATTTGCCTGATGAAGTCAAGAGGAATCTCAGGATAACAAGGCTCATTGTTATGTTTGTAAAGGAAAGAAGGCTGACAGTGAAATGGCCTGAAATCAGAACCAGTAGTCCAGCTTTTAGATCATGTAGAGGTGTTCCATGCAAATTGTGAGAATTATAGTTTGACTACAATCATGTTTTGTGAACTGATGTAACACAAGAAATGGAAGCAAGCATCATCTGCAAAAGAGTAATGATATCTAACGCATTAGCAGTTTCCTATTCAATAAATAGGTTAAACTATCTGCGATAACATTGTTGCTTTTCACGATCAGTTGCTTTTATTTCTTATATTGGCATGACTATATGAGAAGAGCTTTGATTTTGTTTTGAGCAGTTGCAAGATCAATATCCTACTGCTGCACTGATTTTCATAATGATTTTGATGATTAAGCAGCATGCAGTCAAAAATATATAACATTTATTTGGTTCGCTCTGATGGTCTTCCATTATGTTTGGCATCTTCTATTGAACTCCTTCCATAGAATTTATCTATGGTATTAAAAATGGTGTGAAAGTGCAAGGCCTAGTGATTATTGTGTTAGATTCCTGACCATGACATTGTGGTTTTAAATCCCAGATTGTCAGTGTGTTGTGCTCTTGAGCAAAACTCTTTATTTCGCGATGCTTTGGTCCAATCAATTGTAAATGAGTAATGCTTGTGACAGATTGGAATTCTGATCAGTGGAATTGCATCATTTAAAAGATACAACAATGCCAGGAAGCACATTGCAACCAGCAATATATAACAACATTAAATAGTCTGTTTGACATAGTGATTACAAATGGTGATACAATGATTAAAAATGGTATAGCAATGTGAAACAACTGCATCTGGAAATTTGTCAACAAACTCCTGTCATACTAAGTCTCTGTAATGACTGCCTTCTCAAAATATGTATTTGAAGAGAAAAACACATTCCTCAATGATCAATGCTATGCCTCTGCCATAACGAAATCTGAAATACAAATAAATCAATTATAAAAGTGCAAGGTGAGTTAGAAATGAACTTTGATAATGAGAGAGTAATACAGATAAACTTATAAAAGTGTACAGTGACTTTCCAAATAACACTGTTTATGTATGTACATATATATATATATATATATATATATATATATATATATATATATATATATATATATATATATATATATATATATATATGCATATCTGTTCGTGTGTGTCTGTGCATAATTCATTCTCTGGGTGCATGTGAGTGTTTGTGTTTGTGTGTATGTGTGTGTGTGGGTGTGTGTGTGTGTGTGTGTGTGTGTGTGTGTGTGTGTGTGTGTCTGTGTCTGTGTATTTTTCTCTGATAAACATTGGAGATAAAAGAGATTAGCATATACTTTCAAAAGAAAATATCAAACAGTATCTGTTCTACACAGGTTAACAGAGGCTTCCTGTATATAAATATATTGGGTCATCCCATAAATAATGTGGTTTTTAATACTTCTTTTATTTTTCAAAATTAAGATGAACAAAGTTCTTTTTTCATCTAAAATATACTCTCCTTCATTTTCTACAATGCTCTTCCATCTATCTGGTAGACTTGCAAGGCCCCTCTTCCAAAATTCACTTGTCCATCACAAAAAATACTCCACCAGTACTGTTCTGACTTCATCTACAGAATTCATGTTTTTCCTGTCCAAATGATTTTGAAGACTGCAAAATAAATGATAATCAGATGAGGCAATGTCTGGCGAATATGGTGGGTGGGGCATCGTTTTCCATTCAAACTGCTCCAGCCTTTCAAATTTCATCTTCGCTGCATGGGGCCAAGCATTATCCTGATGGAAAAACATCTTTCATCTTGAAACCAAAGATGCTTGTTTTTCTTATAGTGCTAATTTAAGCCACTCAAGCTGCTTACAGTGGATTTCCTATGTTATTGCTTGGTTTGGGTTTAAATGTTCAAAGTGGACTAAACCTTTCATATCCCACTAAACAGATAACAACACATTATGTAGGTGAAGACCTTTTTTAGACTGGGGTGCCAGTGTTCTTCCTTTCCCTACCCACTGTCTTCGGCACTTGACATTTTTATAAAGAACCATTTCTCATTATCAGTGACTATTTGGTCCAAAAAAGGTTCATTCGTGAGATGTAACAGCAAAGTAGAGCACACATTCAGTCTCTGCATGTAATTAGGCTCGGAAAGTTTGTGAGGAACCCATTGACCCAACTTGCTGACTTTTCCAGTGGCACACAGGTGTCAATGAATGGTTGAAAGACTAAATCCAAGTTTCTTTGCTAGTTCGTCAACAATTACAATGGGATTTTGTTCCCACAACGTTTGCAAGATGTCCTTGTTGAGCTCTACAGATTTTCCAGGATGAGGCTTGTCTTCTAGGCTGTAGTTTCTCACAGTCAGTACCCAACTGACCATACTATACTGTGTAGTCAACAAAATCAAAAACAAACACTGCGCATGCATGAAATTAAAAATATAAAATGGTGACAATTCACACATTGCACCCTATATATATATATATATATATATATATATATATATATATATATGTACAGGGTGTGGCAGAAGTAAGGCCCTTTAGTATTTGAATTTTCTAGTTTCTAATTGAGTTTCTTTTTTACTTTCTAAAACTTCTGCAATTTTTTTCATTAGTTTATTATTCGTTTCTTTAAGTAATGCAATAGATTTGTGTTTAATAAAAAATGACTTAATAAATATTTATATATAATAAAAGCTATTAAATGTAAAATGGGTGTTACTTCTGCCACTCCCTGTATGTATATATATATATATTCTTTTATTCTTTTATTTGTTTGTCATTTGACTGTGGCCATGTTAGAGTACCATCTTTAGTGGAGCAAATCAACCGCAGGACTTACTCTTTGTAAGCCTAGTACTTATTCTATTGAGCACTTTTGCCAAACTGCTAAGTTACAAGAACATAAACACACCAGCATCAGTTGTCAAGCAATGGTGGGGGGACAAACACAGGCACACAAACACACACACACACACACACCACACACATATACGACATGCTTCTTTCAGTTTCCGTCTACCAAATCCACTCACAAGGCTTTGGTCAGCCTGAGGCTACAGTAGAAGACATTTGCCCAAGGTGCCATGCAGTAGGACTGAACCCGGAACCATGTGGTTGGTAAGCAAGCTACTTACGACACAGCCACTGCTTATATACATATGTGCGAAATCTATGAAACTTTAAGTTGCATAGGGTTGAACCAATCTGTTTTAAATAATATTATATGTATTGAGTGCTTCTTTCTTTTGTTTGTCCACTCACCTGTAAACACACACACACACATACCCATACATATATACATACATATAAGAGTTGGAAAATACTGGAAAATATTTTTTGCAGAGTAATTACATATCAAAACAGGAGATTGGAAAAGTTTTTTTTTGATATTATTTATTTACCATTACGCATGTTCCATTTGCTAATAAGAGTTACAAAATTGTACATGTAGATGTCTTACATGTTTCTCCTACATGTACAATTTTGTAACTTCTATTAGCAAATGCAACATCTGTAATACCAAAAATGTTTTTACAATGTCCTGTTTTTATATATAATTACTCATCAAAAAGTATTTTCCTGTATATTAAAATTCTTATGCATACCTCACACAAATATAGCATCTACATATGATTTTGGAATACTGGAATAAGCAGATATGCTTCAAGGGGACACAGCTTGGATTATAACCCTAACTACATAATAATATGCACTCTCCCATTGAAGATGTTTGAGCATTCAGCTTTTGCTGAACAGCCTGCATAAAGGATTTGTTTATAGTGATCAAAAGTTTGTGCCATACATTAGCTCACTTCCTCCATCAAATCGACATTGCCTGAACAGGTGCACAGTGTACCACTCATCAAGTGTTAAAGTGACTGCAGAGCAATGTGAGATGAAGTGTCTTGCTCAATGTGTGTGTATGTGTGTGTGTGTGTGTACTTGGGTGTGTGATATACATTTGTCTTTCCATTTGTGTCTTGATATTGTACTCTTTCACAAAAGCAACATTTCTGCTAAGGTTGCTGTGTCATAGGTTTACACCTGAGATGAAAGGCAATCTATCGATGAATATATCATCTTTTTCCTTGGCACAAAAATAATCCAGGACCACATTATCCAATGTTTTCTTCCTTTTTAAGATAGCATAATGTAATTTAAGAGTGATTTCATAGCTATTTGTAACAAGTTTTAAAGACTATGTAGACATTCCATCATAGTTTGACTTACAGAAAAATTTTCTCTGCTTTTTATGAAAAATGAAACCATAAGTGAGAAACACCCCTGGAGACCTTTCTATCAGCTGTTACATAATTCTATATTCATTGTCTCTCTCTATTGAGCACAAGAATATTGGTGTATTAAATATTCAATTGTCTTGGTTATAAGTCTCATTGTCTTGGTTATAAGTCTCATAGTCTTGATTAGTGTCAGGTAGCAGAGATTGATAACAGCTTACTTCTGTTTATTTATTTATTTATTATGTTTTTTTGGCAATAGACAAGGCCATCTTTTGACTAGGCACAGTCATCTTTTAACAAAACACAAAGCCATAATTTGACATATTCAATTGTCTTGGTTATAAGTCTCATAGTCTTGATTAGTGTCGGGTAGCAGAGATTGATAAATGCTTACTTCTGTTTATTTTTTTAATTTCTTTTGGCAATGGACATGGCCATCTTTTGACTAGGCACAGTCATTTTTAACAAAACACAAAGCCATAATTTGACTGGGTACAAGACCATTTTTGATTAAGGATAAGGTCATATTATTACCAGACACATGGTCATCTTTTTAAAACAAGAGGTTATGTTTCTACAAAGCAAAAGGTTATCTTTTGACTAGGCACAAGATCATTTTTTTGACAAGAGGAGCCTTTATTATTTAAATCAGTCGATGTCTATTTCTGGTTGTTATTTCCAATTTATCAAACTCAGAAGCAAAAGTGACTTCAGAAACATTTGAATTCCAAATGTAGGCAGCAATACTAAATACTTAATGCATGTTTCATCAGATGCTCTATCAACTCCATCAACATGCTTCCTTGAATATTGTTGATAGGATTTTAAAATTTGTTTGGAAAATTAATTTGATAAGACAAAACCATCATAGCTGATCTTCACTTTGACTTTAACATCAGAGATCTTATGTTGATTTGGATAACTTAAGTCTGTATAAACGACTTTATATCAGGGGCTTTTGATGCTCATAATACCTTTTCATGCAAATGTAATGTTTTAGATTCTGGATCAAGAACCACAGTCATGAATTTAGGCCTTACTGCAAGTCTTATACTATTTTAATGTGCCAGCTTCAGTGCTCGGAAATTTTCAGTTTGCCTGGCTAATAAAAATAGTCTCCTATTTTACAGTTGACTGGTTAGCAGTAGAAACTGTATCCAACTGTTACAGAAAAAAATTGATTCAATATATATGGAAAATTGCGAAGTTACACAATGAAAACAATCATTTTAGGTTAAAAAAAAATTGGAGCATGATGATTTGTTAATTGTTATAATTGTTTAGCCCTAGTCAGCCTATGCTAGGTCCTTTTTCTTTTCTGGAATAGTGTACACCTGTATCAACTAATGTGCCCTTTTAGAAGATGGTAGAGTCTATTTCTAATAGATTGTGTGACCACTAGGGTTAAAATCTCTTATCAAAGATGACTGATATTAGTGAATGAAATTTTATTGTGCAGTAGATATGAAATATGATAAAACCACATTCAAAAGTAAACTATCTAAAATTATTATCAGACTCATTAGTCACATCCATAGGCTCATTTATTAAATCAAATCAACCTACTTCCTAAAGCTTTGGTCATTCTCTGCAGTACTGACTGCATAATCATAAGTTTAACCTTTCATCAGTAAAACCATTGTGGTATGATTCTGTTTCAAAAATATATCTATTGCTTTCTTTGATTTGTCCAGTTTACAATTCACTTCCACTCCTGCACATTTGTAGGACATAGTTGTAAGTAGACATTCCAGCTGTAAATTCAAATGTTTCCACAATATGCAAATTTGTTTGAAAACAACCTACCTGAGCTTGCATAGCAAAAGATATATTTAACAAGGAAAATGTAATATTTTTAGCTGAATATCATGCTAACATTCCATGGCATTGTTAAGTCATTATTAACAACAATATCCTATGATTCTCTTGACCTTCCAATACTCTGATTCTTATTTGTTGTAAGCTTAAAAAATATCTTTACCCAGTTCTTATCTACCTTAAAAAATAGCTTTACCTTATGAATAGCTTTACCTAGTTCTCATCTTACATTCTCACCTTACATTTTTGCCACCTGTGCCTTCATTGTCATGAAGAAAATCTAAGGAATTTAATTCTAGGATTTTTAACTTACTTAAATTTTGACTTTGTAATTTCCTTTCTTTCTTACTTTCCTTTTCAACCTTTCATTCTCTTTTTTTTTTACTCTCTCTCTCTCTCATTCTCTCTCTCCCCTTCTCATTCACTCTCATTCTCTCTTTAATCAAACTGTATGTCCATTGTGACTTTTGCAGGAATGATACAGCATTTGCCTGAATAATGCTGCAGTTCTAAATCTACCAATATCCCCTACGTCCTTCATATTTCTGAAATCAATAAATCAAGTACTTGTACTATACTGTGTGTGGAGGTATATGGCTCAGTAGATAAGATATTGCACTTATGACGGTGACTCCAATTCCTGGATCAAATGATGCATTGTGTTCTTGAGCAAGACACTTCATTTCACACTGCCCCAGTGCCAAAAATAAGTTATTCCATGATGAACCAGCACCCTGTGCAGGAGAGGACTATATACACCACAGAATCTGGCCTTATGAGCTTATGGCTTGGAAAGGACTTTTGATACTTTTGAATGTATTGTGTGAGACCTACACAATTGAAAACAGAAAACAGTTTTAAATCCAGATTATCTTTCTCTTCTATGTGACACTCACCATCAGTTTTATAACCATGACGATTTAATCTGGTTGGGCTGGTTGTGATCAGATAGAAAACTTACAATAAATCAGATCATAGTCTTGTGCTCTATAAAGATAATGTCACAAAATAACAAAAGAACATAGAATAATTTACCAACTGATAGAAAGGTCTCCAAATATGTTTCTCTCTTATAGTTTCAATTTTAACTGGAACTATATGAAAAAATTTCCCACATAAACTGTCACAAATATATTTCTCAACACTGTCACAGCTCACACATTTCCATATCAAACTATGTCTCTGTTGTTACATCTGTATAGTAAACTTGTGTTAGGCATGACTTTAAACTGCATCTGGCAGTGAAGCCTTTGTTCAGGAGTTCCAGGGTTTTGAGAAGTGTGGAACCACCCTTTAGCCACTATCGTTCCCAGATCTACTCTGACTCATTGTAGTAGCAAGTGTCAGGGTCTCAGTCAAGGGTTAATTAGCCTATTAGGACTTGTCTAGCGATACTTGAGAAGACTGAGTCCTGTGAACTCTGCAGAAGAAACCTTAATCATTCAATGGCAGGGAAGGTGGCTGCAGCAGTGCATTGTGGGATGCAGACTGCAAACTGAGGCAAGTAAAACATTTGGTGATCCACTGCATCTGTCTCCATCCCTCAAGGTATCTCGATCTGGCCTTGTTACTAAATCGAGGATGGTCACAGACATGAGTGTGAGGTTGACAGTGTACAACTATTTTACAATTTCAACAAAGTTATCACATACGTCATCAGTCATCTATAAGGATGACTATGTGGTCCTCATCACTCCAATAGATGAATATATAGTAAACTATATTACTATTGGTACACCGATATATTAAACTATTCCCTGTTGGTACACCCATATATTAACTTATGTCACTGTTGGTACATCTACACATTAATCTATGCCACTGTTGGTACATCTATATACTAAATTGTCAGTATTGGTATATCTATATATTAAACTACTGCATTTGATAGTTTATAAGTCACATAAACTTATAAGATGCACCTCAGTTTTGGGAGAACCTTTTTTGAAAATTTAAAATACAAAATCCTTTTTTCACCAGACATTGGTTATCCACTCCACTGTCAAGATATTTTAAAGTTTGACATATTCCTTTCCATATGAAATACCACTATACTTCTTTTTCTTTTTTGTTTCAGTGACTGCATTGTGGCTATGCTTGTGGCCATGCTGATGCACTACTTTGAAGGGTTTAGTCAAACAAATCAACCCCAGTACTTATTTTGTTAAGTCTGGTTCTTATGTTATTGGTCTTTTTTGCTGAACCTCTAAGTTACTGGAACATAATCAAATCTACAAAAGTTGCCAAGCTATATCCAGCCAAAATATTCTATTTGTTTTATGTTCAAACTGGCCAGATCTGGCCTCTCACACCTATTCTAGAATGTCATTTTAAACATAGACAATCGAATCATCAAAATCTAAAAGCTATGAAATGAGTCATGATTAATTCAAAACATCATCATCGTTTAACGTCTGCTTTCCATGCTAGCATGGGTTGGACTGTTTGACTGAGGACTGGTGGACCAGGTGGCTACACAAAGCTCTAATCTGATTTGGCAGAGTTTCTATACTATGGTAGTATTTAGAGAATGAATTAACGAAATGACAAACTTGAATAAAATAAATAAAATGTGACGATTAATGGATATGCATGAACTTATGTATGTATATATATATATATATATATATATATATATATATATATATATATATATATTTATACTTACACATATATATGGTGTGTGTGTGTGTGTACATATATATGTGTGCATGTGTGCATGTGTGTATGTATAAGTGTGTTCCCGTCTTCTGGCTTTGACAAGATGTGATAGTTGTAAATGAGTGTCACTATCAGGTAAGTGGTGTCCTTCATTCTCAATCTTCTGAGAAGGCATGTCTAGTTATGGTGAAATAGTGCCTTATTCAGAAGCAGATGAAGGTTGGTGACAGGAAGGGTATCCAATAGTAGAAAATCCACCCCAACAAAATTCTGCCAGACCAGTTTGAACATGGGTAAGTGGATGTAAAAATGATGACGATTATGATAATATTATAGCAGTATATATTAGAAATAGTTTGGATTAAAATTCATCACCTTAAAATTTGAATTTCTGTATATAAGGAAAATGATTTCAACAGATAAAATTGTTGGAAGTTTATCAAAAATATATTGCCTGCACATCAGGAACTATGTTACCAACTGATCAGGTTTTGAGGCACTTCTTCTATTTGACTAGATGTAAGCATAAACAATATAATCAAAGTTATGTAACATGTTGTACTAAGCTAAGATAAGGAGTGTTGGTGTGTATATAGTATTGTATTCCAGGAAGTAAGATAACTTGGTTACAAAAGAAATTAAAGACCTTAATTGATGAGCAAGGCAGACTAATTACTTCAAGAAAATCTCTGGACAAAAAATCTGAAGATATTCTTGTTAAATTTGAATTGTCAAAATATCTGTTCTTAAAATTTATGTTACACAAGCATTAGGAAGGGCATTGAGCCATAGAAACCATGTCAAAACACACCACAGAGTTTGGTACAATCTTCTGACTTGCCAGTTCCTGTGGAAATATCCATCCCATGCCAGCAAGGAAAACAGACATTAAATGGTGCTCCTGCTGCTGCTGCTGTCAACAATGAAGACAATGATGATGATGATGATGATGATGACGACAGCAACAGGTGTGGCTGTGTGGTAAAATTCTGAAACTTCAATCCCTCATTTCAAAAGCTTGTAACAAACAAAATTAGTCACTATAAAAAAGTCAAACAAAATCCTTGTCAAATCTAACAAGGACATAAACCTATATAAAATCAACAAAAATTTCTACCATGAAGTCATCTTTGTCGCAATTACATAAATTTCAAGGAAATGCACTGAAATACACTCAACAATAACCAACAGCCTTGTCACACACTATTGTGGTTCTAATTCTGTTTAAGGAATGCATTAAGGATATATTTGTCTGTGGAATTCTCAGCTGTTTACATGCTAATTCTATGAGCAGGCATATGTTCTGCAATATGGTGGTTCAAGTGTGCAGAAACATATATATGAAAGCTGCTTTTTCATTCTTGAGTATAAGAGAACAATACCAGTACATCAAGTGATAGCTGTGCATGATGCTTTTTAAAATTAAGAGAGGCCTTGCACACAACCAATCCCATTAGCTGAACACAAGATGACAGATCCCCTCCCTGCCAAAAAAAAACTAGTCGACATCATTGGCTGTGATTTAAGCACAGGTTTTACATTAGAGTTTTCCTTCTGGAGAGATGTAACAAGGACTAGGGGTCACTGACTCTCAGTAATGTGGTAACATCATGCCTACATTCTCATTCTCATGATTCTTTGCTGATTGAACCTGTTGTAAATGAGTCAATCCTCTGCACAGCCACTGTGTTTTCTGCACCAAAATCATCAATTTGTCAATGAATGCTGCAGAAATTACCTCTGTCTATGAGAAATAGCAGGACCAAACATGTGTGCACAGAATTAGATGGTTGTTGACTTTAATGACAGGTTTTGTTTTTCCTCCTGCAGGGTGTCCAGTTACCCTCCTCACTAAACAAGCTTAGTGGAGCTGCCAGTTTAGTTGCCAATGACCTAGCTATGCAGCAGGTTGTACAGGATTAAATGCTCACAAGTTACCTGACATACATACATATTATTGTTTCTCTTCCATTACTCCCTAAATTTGGCAGTTTGCATAAAAAGGAGAAAGGAAACACAATATCCCATCCAAAAATAAAAATATTTTTAGAAATCAAAAAATATCAACTAGATTATGGTTGAGAGATAACAATTTACTCAAAGTAGCTATCCTTAGCTTCTATGATGGCCTCAAGATGACACCAGAACTTGCATCTCTAGGAAGATCTTCAAACACCGCCTTGATCTTGGCCTTGGTGGTGCAAGCAGAACAGTGGGTGTCTTTCTCAACTGTGACTCACCCATAGAAATCCATGGGATTACAATTGGGAATTACGAGGCCAGAAACTGGGGCTGGTGAAGTTGTAGAAATTCTCCGACAACTACATTTTAACTCTTTCTGGAAGTATGGCCAGAAGCTGGAGAATCCCATTGCCATGCATATGGCCTTCCAGTAACAACCCTCTCTGACCAAGGACTGACCACAGTTTCCCATAGCTTTACATAGTCATCTGAATTGAGCCTAAGGCCCTGTTCAAAGACGCAGTGTTGAATTCTGATGAGCAGATGCAGTCAGAATGCCTGATGTATCCCTTCCTGCTGTCTACAGCTTCATAGACCCCATTGTAGCTATCCATCTCACATCTTATAGCTTTTATAGTGTTCACAGAGCATTGAGTAACAGTCATGACATTGGCATTTTGATACCTGGTGTGAATCATCATGGCACAGGTAACTCTTTTCCAAAAATCAGATGGCTTCCAGCACTCTGTCAGCCAACTTTTTCCCAACTACACTTTTAATTTTTATGCTCTCCAATGTTGTTAACTGTTCATCAATACATTAAACTGTTCCTGAAAACAGGTGACAAAAAAAAAAATCATCAAATTTAGTCCAAACCACCTTTATATATGTACATGTACACTCACACACAATCTCCCTCCCTCCCTCCCTCTCTCTCTCTTTCTTCTGATTTAGAAGAAAGGGAAAAGAAAAGCTACTGCTTCAATCCATTCACATGCTTTTAAGAATTTAGCAAAAGCCTCTGAAGTGTCCAACATCCTTTACTGATTTCTCCTATAGCTTCACGCACAAACATGTTAGCTTCTTTTTACAATTTGTCCTTCTCTTCACTCAGCAACTAACTCTGAAGACAAAAATTATAATTTCATGTGTTCCTACTTTGGCAAAAAAAAGTATGCAAGTGTAAATGTAAAAAAAAAAAGACTAGAAAATCAATTAAAATACATTAAAAGATTATGTTAGAATTATGTAATAACAGAGGTTTCTATGTTTCTATGTTACAAATTAATTAAAGGAAAACAATGTATTCAGGTCAGAGAACTTCATAAATGAAACTTTCTTTCTTATAGCAATCATTTATTGGTTTAAACTACTTTTTATTTTGTTGATGTGTGTATGTGTAGATTTTTGTAGGACAGCATATTGGAATTGTTGTAAGTCTGGGTAAGTAATAACAGCTAGAGAAAGGTCAAACTTTTTCTTATTTTCCTTTCCTTAAGAAAGCAAATTTCTTCTTTAATTTTATTCATTTATTTATTTATTCATTCATTCATCTATTTATTTATTCATTCCTTCATTTGTTTGCTTATTTATTTATTCGTTTATTTTGTTCTTGTCGAACCTTGATGTAAGGAGAACAAGTTTTGTGTCAGTTTAAGATAAGATAAAGTCACTAACAAGAAGAGCAGCTAAGGTATGGCTACAAGTTAATTAGAATACTGATTTTTGCTATATTTTATCATTGAATATATATATATATATATAAATGCAAGGTAAATCACAAGAAAACAAGTATGTGAATTAATGTAGATTTACCTTGTATTCAATATTTCTGGTTCTGACCCCATTTTCAAGAAATAGATAATAAATGTTGCTGACAATATTCGTCTATTTCTTGAAAATGGGGTCTTAACCCCGAAATATTGAATACAAGGTAAATCTACATTAATTCACATACTTGTTTACTTGTGATCTACCTTGCATTTACTTCACATTGTTTTGGCCTTACCCACGATCCTTTATACAATATATTCTACACAACGCTTCATAGTATTTATTCCATTATAATATATATAAGACCTTCGTACATTGGGCCTCACCGAGGCAATGACTGCTGACCGAGACCTTTGGAAATGTGCTGTGCGTGAGAAGACCCGGCAAGCCAAGTAAGATCGTTGCCAGTGCCCCTGGACTGGTTCTTGTGCGGGTGGCACATGAGATGCACCATTTTGAGCGTGGCCGTTGCCAGTACCGCCTGACTGGCTCCCGTAGGATTTTCGAGCGAGATCGTTGCCAGTGCCCCTGGACTGGCTTGTGCGGGTGGCACATAAAAGACACCATTTCGAGCGTGGCCGTTTTCGTGCGGGTGACACGTAAAAGCACCCACTACACTCTCTGAGTGGTTGGCGTTAGGAAGGGCATCCAGCTGTAGAAACTCTGCCAAATCAGACTGGAGCCTGGTGTTGCCATCCGGTTTCACCAGTCCTCAGTCAAATCGTCCAACCCATGCTAGCATGGAAAGCGGACATTAAAACGAAGATGATGATGATGATATGCATATGTGTGTGTATATATGTATATATATATATATATATATATATATATTCATCATCATTCTCATCATTTAATGTCCGCTTTCCGTGCTAGCATGGGTTGGACGATTTGACTGGGGACTGACAAAGCGGATGGCCACACTGGACTCTAATCTGATTTGGCAGAGTTTCTACAGCTGGATGCCCTTCCTAACACCAACCACTCCGAGAGTGTAGTGGGTGCTTTTTACATGCCACCAGCATGAGGGCCAGTCCAGCAGTACTGGCAACGGCCATGCTCAAATGGTGTTTTTTATGTGCCACCTGCACAGGAGTCAATCCAATGTTTTGTTCACATGCCACCGGCACAAGTGCCAGTAAGGCGAAGCTGGAAACGATCGCGCTCAAATGGTACTTTTTACATGCCACCGGCACGGGAGCAAGACTGCTGTTCTGGCAGTGATCCTGCTCAGATAGTGCTGTTAGCGCTCCATTGGCATGGGTGGCAGTCATCAAATTTGGTTCAATTTCAATTTCGATTTCACTTGCCTCAACAGGTCTTCGCAAGCAGGGTTTTGTGTCCAAAGAAGGAAAGGTATGCATAATTGGGCTGGCCACACCCCTGGTAAAGGCCATGGGTTATGGTCTCACTTGTCTTGTCGGGTCTTCTCACGCACAGCATATTTCCACAGGTCTCGGTCGCTAGTCATTGCCTCGGTGAGGCCAGCACCATAGTCAACTGCTACAAAGGTAAAGGTGATGCTTTAGACACAAGCAATTACAGAGGTATCAAGTTGTTGAACCAGGTAATGAAGGTTACGGAGAGGGTCATAGCCCAACTAATTAGGGAGAGAATCAGCTTAGATGAGATGCAGTTTGGGTTTGTGCCAAGGAAAAGCCCCACTGATGCTATATTTCTGGTAAGAAAACTGCAGGAGAAATACCTAACCAAAGATAAACCTCTGTACCTGACTTTTGTTGACATAGAGAAAGCCTTTGACAGGTCCTCCGATCCCTTATCTGGTGGTCAATGAGGAAACTAGGGATAGGTGAATGGTTAGTGAGAGCTGTACGAGCCATGTACAGGGATGCTGTCAGTAAGGTGCGGGTTGGCAATGAGTACAGTGAAGAATTCTGGGTAGAATTTCAGCATCAATAAAGTAAGTACCAGTTGAGCACTGAGGTCAATGCAATCAATTTATTCACTTCCCTAAAATTACTGGTCTTGTATAAAAATTTGAAACCATTATTTTAAGGTGATGAGCTGGCAGAATTGTTAGCACATCAGACAAAATACTCCACAGCATTTCTTTTGGCTTTCTCTGTGAGTTCAAATAATTCTAAGGTTATCTTTGCCTTTAGTCCTTTTGGGGTCAATAAAATAAAGCACCAGCCAATTACTGGAGTAAACATAACTGACTTACCCTTCACCACAAAATTTCTAGCTTTGTGTTAAAATTAGAAAGTTTCTTATTATCATTCACAAGTAGCATTTTGCAATGCTTAAAAATTTCTGTATATGTTTTGGGGCAATTTAATTAATTAGTTAGTATTTGACATTCATTATTTAGCATTTATTTATTTACTCAATGTGTGACTGGTAATTTATGTGCAACTATCCTATTGATAACAAGTTGTTATCCTAATTAAATAAATCTATTTTAAGATATTTTCCCATAGTTACCTGCCTGCAACTGAGACAGTGACCTGCATTTCAGACTAAGCTATTTTGAAAAAAAAATTAAAAAGTGATTTTTCTTTCATTTGTGAAACATCATAGTATAGATTGAGACTTTTGTAGACTAAACACATGATACTATGCATACGTATTTTATAAATCACTGTAATTGGATCATGGTTTACTTTAGTGCTGAGACATTTAACTTATCAGGTTCCAACAATAATAATAATGTATATATATATATATATATATATATATATATATATATATATATATATATATATATATATACGAGAATGATGATGATGATTATGATGATGATGATGATGATGATGAAGATGACGATGATGATGATAATGGAGAAGTGATTTTATATTCTTGTAAAACTTGGATTAATTTAAGATTAATTTGAGAGCATGAATGATCATATCTTTTATGTTACAACTTACAAACATCAACATGCATTTATGTTGCACCTATATGTACATACAAATATTCATGCATGGCTGTAGAGTTAAAACAATTACTCTTCAACTGCATGGTTTTGGGTTCTATCCTATTGTTCAGCACCTTGGGCTTATACCATGACCCTGGGTGAACAAAAACCTTGTGAGTGAAGCTTGGTCAACAGAGGCTATGTGAAAGCCTGTTAGAAGAAGATTAATCCATTACATAGTTTAACACTAGCACCACCACCTTTACCTCCACCACTACCACCACCACTGCCACTACCACTACCCATACTTCCTGGCCCATAGGTATCTTTAGCAAAGTTTGCTCTGTTGTAAGCATCCAGATCATGTTTTCTGCTTGAAGATGACCTTGTCCCTTCCCTCTACCTGTTTCAGAGGCCTTGAAAAGGGTCTTGGCACTGCCATTCCTCCTCTAAGCCATTAAAATGCAAAACATTACATACCTGCAAAACTCATTCAGTTATTTGATCAACCAAATTCCCTGCTCATTGAATGAGTGTGTAACTGAGCATTTTGCAGACACATGTACCTTTAATGTTATTCTTAAACAGAATCAAAGTATATCGAACCAAGGCTGTAGAAAATAACATTTAACCAGGATGTTGTGCAATGAAATTGAATCCTGGGCCTTATGGTTGTGAAGAGAAGTTCTCAACCATTCAACCATACAGACACACATCCACTATATATATATATATATATATATATATGCTGGCTTGGGTTAGACAGCTTGCCTGAAGCTGGTAAGTTGGAGGGATGCCCCAGGTTCTAATCTGATATGGCATGTTTTCTACAGCTGGATGCTCTTCCTAATACCAACCACTCCAAGAGTGTAATGAGTATTTTTTACATTCCACTGGAATGGGTGCTAGTTATGTGACACTGGCATTCACTGTGACTACAGTTTTACTTGGCTTGATGGGTTTTCTCAAGCATAGCATACCACTAAAGGTCTCAATCTCTTATCGTTGCCTTTGTGAGGCCAAATATTTGAAGGGTATTTTTTGCATACCACTAGAATGAGTGCCAATTAGATGACACTGGCATTGGCCATGACTACAATTTTACTATGTGTGTGTGTGTGTGTGTGTGTGTGTGTGTGTGTGTATAAATATATATATACATACATATATACATGCTGCCCTTTCCGAGGAAACTCAAATCCTAAGTGGTATACCTCAGGGAACTGTTCTGGGGCCATTACTGTTCATAATAGCCCTCTTAGACATGCCCACAGTCACTTGGACAGCCACTGTCACTAGCTATACTAATGATACAAAATTATCGCAGGCAATAAAAAACCAAGATAACGTCACAAGCTTACAGCAGGACCTAAATTCAATATACAAGTGGGCCAAAATAAACAGCATACAGTTTCATGCTGGAAAATTTAAACCACTGCACTATCAACACACGAATACAGTATAATCTACATATACAGGACCCGAAGGCACTACAATCCCAGACTCACAGGTAGTGAAAGACTTGAGAATAAGTATGTACAATGATGCATCATTTTATATGCACATTAGCAAGATGGCAGCAAAGTGCAGACAACTGACAGGATGGATACTATGTTGACCCAGAAACTATGTTGACCCAGTGGAGAACCTTTGTTCTCAGCTGCCTGGACAACTGCTCCCAGATATGGTCAGCACATAGTGCCAAACTAGCAGTAGAGCTTGAAGCAGTCCAATACCACTACACTAAAGAGAGTGAAACAGTGCAACGGATGAGCTACAGGGATAGGCTGAGAAAACTACAGCTTTAACTCCCTGGAGTGAAAGTGTGGGAGATATGCTATAATATACTTATGGAAAATCCTAGAAGGGCTAGTACCTAACTTTGGCATTGAGTGTTATACAAATGTCAGAACTGGCCACCGTTGTATTGTACCAAAGGTACCATCCACTCCATCTAAATTCAGGACCAAGTACTGCAATAGTCTAGGGTTCAAAGGCCCACAACTCTTCAATGCCCTGCCACCAAAACTAGGAAATTTGCATAAGGTGGAAGTAGATGTCCTCAAAAAGGAACTAGACATCCTCCTCTCCACAATACCGGATGAACCAACAGCTCAACATGAGGTACAGACAAGGACGGCGGAATTAAACTCCCTTAGGCACCAAATGTACCAACAGCTGGGACAAAGGCACATACAGGACTAAATTTCAGACCTTGTGTTTTGAAGAAGAAAGGAAAAAATGTACTGCTATTTTCTCTCTTCAGCAAATAACTCTTGGCAACATGTACCATGCTTTCACTAATTGTTTTAGGCATTTATCTAAATGCAAGCAGGCATAAATACCCTCTCTGTATCTTCATTCTTCATCCAGCAGAACATCCAGGATGTGACACCTGAAGGGAAAGGGCTGCACCAGCACCTGACTAGTACTCATTACAACTGAGCAGACTTGAGTAATGTGAAATGAAGTGCTTTGTTTAAGAACACAACATACCATCTGATCTAGGAATCAAACTCATGGCCTTATGATCATGAATCCAACACTGTATATATATATACATACACACGCATGTGTATGTGTGCGTGTGTGTGTTTATGATTACTTACCATATTTGCTGTGTGAAGGTATTATGAGTGCAAATATCCATTCATGTGTGGCAGTGAATGAAGCTGTAATTGAACTGAATTCATTTTGTTCATTGGTCATGTTTTCCATGAATGATTTCATTTTGACTATTCCACTTCCTTTGCACACTGTCACTCCCATTTCCTAGATACCATATATTGAATATGGTTGGCGCTTTGAAGATTCTCAACTATGGAAACCAGTGATACTTTACTACTGTACTTATTTTTTGATACAGTTCAATGGAGCACATTGTAGATGGCCCAAAGTTATATACTTCTTTATTTTCTTTCTTTTGTTTCATTCTGTTTTTGTTGTCTTTTTTCTTTTTGCAAATTTAGATATTTTCATGCTATTGGGGCAAATGTTATTTATTTATAAACTTGATCTTACTATATCTTACCACTTCCCTGTGAAGTTGAAAGGGGATTTTACACCTGCTGTTGTATTTTCAGGGGTCTTTTTCTTTTTGCACTCTGTCAAGAGAAACAGACCTCAATGCCTTACCTTTTCGAGTGAGAGCACAGCAAAATAATTGGGATGAAACTTTAACTTCCTGAGCAGATATTCTGTAGATTTACACCTTAACATCACAACTATTAGTCACTTTATTGCTGATGTGTATTTGTATATTTTGGGATAAAATCCCTTGTTATTGGTTATTTACTGAACTTCAAATCTTTTGATACCAGCCCTACCCACCACTACTCCCACCCGTAGTTTTTTGTTGCAAACTTCATGCTTTAATGTTAATTTCAGTTTTAAGGTTAATCTCAAGTTGATTTATATTCCACACATCAGCTTAAAATGACAAAATTAAATTTTTCATTATTTTTAAAATTAGCTGAAACAAAGGCAATGTATTTCAACAGAAATATATGGTAACAAAAGGGCTACTATCCTTTCTACAACAAACAAAAATCTAGAAATTTCGGGGCGGGGGAGTTAGTCGATTACATCTATCCCAATGTTCAACTGGTACTTATTTTATTGACTCTGAGAAAATGAAAGGCAAAAATGACCTCAGAATATAAAGCTGGAAGAAATGCTGCAAAATATTTTGTCTGGTGTGCAAACGATTCTACCAGCTCACCACTAATATAAATATTAGATATGATAAGTACAAAGATATTTGAGAGAGAAAAGTGTAACAGACAACTAACAAGACTCAAGCCATATATCTATTACTTGCCAGATTTATTGATTAAACAATGAATTTGATATTGATCACAATGAATTTGACATTTCTTCTCCTCAAATTAGATCCTTTACTATCTTATCTATACTATTTATCTCTACAGGTTATTTGTCAGTCATTCAGTCATTAGTCCAATGGATTTTGAGATTTTGTATTTGGAGATAAGTAGAAAGAGTAAATAAAAAAATGGGGGAAGAAGTATAATGTTTCAGCCTGGGCTCTGTGAACAGGTTTTTATGATACTTTTGGAGTATCTTCTTCTTCCATTACAATTATTCTGTTGATTCAAGGAGCTGGAAATATGCAGAATGAAGTTCTCAGACAGAGCAAATTCAATAACAGTTTATTCACAGGTGCTTCGTACAAGGGGTTTGCTTTCAGTAGCCATCTTCACAGCAGTGCGTAGTTAGCCTTCTCTCTCATACACGTGAGGTTCAATAATCTCTGGAGACAATGCATATGGTATCACATATGCATATGGTATCAGTCTGGTTAGATAATGGTCTGAACTGACTTGCTTCATTTACACCTATTTGTCTATTTGACAACATACACAGTAAATGGATTTATTATAGGTTCAGATATGCCTCAAGCATATTTGAACTAGTAACAAATTGTTATACACATCACTGCTTGACACTTCTCTTCTGTATTTTATTTATGGCTGAGCCACCAATTAGCACAACCAGTCTCAGTACAATGAAGGGAATGCAATAAAAGAGAACTCTCCCTTGTTAGTTTGCACTGTTTACCTTTCCAGTATCTGATGCTGAAGAGGAGATAACTACTCCAAAATGCATGCGTTCAACAGTCTGGTTAGGAGGCATTTCAAACTGACTTAAAGTGATTGCACCTATTTGTCTACAGTGAGAAAGTACGCGACAAAATACTGTAAATGGCTTTCTTACAGGTTCGAATATGCCTCAGGCATATTTGAACTGGTAACAAGTTTGTATGTACACACACATACACACACACACACACACACACACACACACACATACAGATAGATATGATACATATACATGATATATGTATGTATACATACATTTATACACACACATATATATATATATATATGAGGAGGAGCTGAAAAGTTCATAGCTTTAAGAGTATTGTGAAAAGCCTGGTCAGAAGCCCAACATTCCGAGTTCTTTTACTGGGCTTAGAAAAACTGAAGGAGATATTTTGAATAAAATCATAATTAACTGATCCTCCTGTATTTTCTTTTGCCCAAATCCAGGGACTTTTTAGCACCTCCTTGTATATTCATATACATACACAAATATGTATATTATGTTATATATATATATATATATATATATATATATATATATTATGTGTGCGTGTGAGTGTGTGTGTGTGTGTGTGTGTGTGTGTGTGTGTGTATATATATACATATGTACACAGGCACACACTCACACACAACAAACACAATGACACAAGGACACTGGTACTAAGCACCAGTTCTTAAAAGCCACTTGGAATTTAGAAGTAATTTAATTTTAAATAATGTCACAGACAGTCACTGACTAGACTGGGCTGTTATGCTCTCCATAGCAATAAGTAAGTTCCTCTAAAACTTGCAATATTATCATGATCTCAGTTAAACATAGTTCCACCATTCCACAGTGACAGAGACATCAGTGTATTGTACATACCATTCATAGGAAGTCTAGTTCCTGTTGCAAGCAGCCAGATAAAAATCATCTCATAATAAACTTAGAGTGTGTCCTTGACATAGATGCAATGAACTACCCACACATATAATTTTGGACCTGAACTCATAACCACTTGTCAACATGGATACTTGATCTACAATAAATAGCAGGACAAATGTTCCCCAAATTACACAATACAAGGGTGTGCTAAAAAGTCCCTGTCTTTAAGGGTTCCATGAAAGGCCAGTTGGCAGCCTAACCTTCCGAGTTCTTTTACAGAGCTTAGAAAAACTGAAGGACCACTGCAATGAGTGTATGAATCTGAGAGGGGAATATGTTGAATAAAATCATAATTAATTGATCCTCCTGTATTTCCTTTTACTCAAATCCAACTTTGCAGCACCCCGTCATATATATGTGTGTGTGTGCATGTGTGTGTGTATTAGTAAAAAATTTAACAAAAGGTCACAAAAGAATGTTATCAGGGAAATATTATGCCTGAAAGAAATCAATGGTATGGTATTTGTTAGAAACTGATGTGTGTCCATATGATATGTCTGGAAAAAGTCAATGGTGAGGTCATTGTAGGAATGCTTCTAATAAAGTTTAAAGAAAATTGAAGGCATGATCATCACTGGAATACTTCTGATGATATATTTAAAAGAAGATTGAGTATAAGGCCATTGTTGGAAGCTTCTGGTAATGTCTGGAAATAATTTGATTATGTGGTCATTGTTTGTAAGCTTCCAATCATATGTCTACTCTATCAGAGCTGACTTGGGGCTTAACAGCTATGTCAAAGACAGCAGTAACAAGCAGGACTTCTATGCAATTGATCAACTTGCTAGAAATAACAGCTTAAATTAACATCATATCACACTCTATCATCTTAAAAAATAAAGGACATTATGATGATGTAGTCCTAGAGACATTATGCTTGAAAAAAGATAAGATGGTTGAAAGATCAGATGCTTGAAAAAAGATAAGATGGAATGTCTTTGAACTTAGGTCTGCCGGATCAGAACGGACTTGGGGTGACTAGTTTTTGATTTAATTAGTATGACTACGAGTGGTAGAATTCAAAAAGGTGGTTAAAAATATAGTTGGAAAGATAATGGATAATCTTGCAAGCTTCTACCAAGTCAGCTGCTAGATATTGAAACATAAGTGTATTGGATACCCAAAGAAGTAGTATGCTCAAAACATGGTGAGTAACTGACAGAAAGTATTTTTCTGGCTGCACTTCTCTGGACACTGCCAGCAGATTGTTATTCTGGATAAGATGAGGAATGTGTGTGTGTGTGTGTGTGTGTACAACGTCATCATCATTTAATGTCCACTTTCCATGCTGACATGAGTTGGATGGTTTGACATGGAGCTGGCTAGCAAAGCTGTCCAGACTCCAATTGTCTGTTGTGGCATGGTTTCTACAGTCGGATGCCCTTCCTAATATCAACCACTTAACAGAGTGTACTAGGTGTATTTTATGTGCCACTGGCATAGGTGGGCTAATGCAGCACTAGCACAGGTGCACCAATGCAGCACTGGCACGAGTGCATTAACACAGCACTGGTACAGGTGCTTTCAAGTGGCATGAGCACCTGAAAGGACAAAACTGTATGTGTGGAAGACAGCGATTTTACTCTGTGTGTGTGTGTGTCTGTGTTTCTGTGTGATCTGTGTGATCTTGTTTTTGCAATATATTGCGTGGCACCTTGGGCAAGTGTCTTCTACTATAGCCTCGGGCCAACCAAAACCTTGTGAGTGGATTTAGTAGACAGAAATTGAAAGAAGCCCGTCGTATATATATATATGTATATATATATATATATATGTGTGTGTATTTGTGTGTCTGTGTTTGTACTCCCAACATCACTTGACAACCGATGCTGGTGTGTTTACGTCCCCAAAACTTAGCGGTTCGGCAAAAGATACCGATAGAATAAGTATTAGGCTTACAAACAATAAGTCCTAGGATCGATTTACTCGACTAAAGGTTGTGCTCCAGCATGGCCACAATCAAATGACTGAAACAAGTAAAAGAATATCAGTTTGTGGTTTTGTATTCCAATTGGGTCATTTGATTGTGTTTATCTTTTCTGTACCTGATATACATTTAATTAATATAATGCTCTTTATGTGTAATATGTGTATTTTTTTATTGGGATACTGTCTAATGTATTTATTGCATTGTATTACTGTTTATAATCATTGATAGCTTAGTTTCCTAGTCTGTTTGAATAACTGTTCTTAATTAATGCTTGTTGTATTCTGTGATTTCTTTACCTGGCATTTCATTTGTGGAAGAGAAACAAAATGCTCTACTGAGCAACGATTTTATCACTGACATTTTGTAGTTATGCTGCAGGCATTTGCCATCTCCATGCAACCATATGTATTTGTTTGTGTAAGCCAATGTCATGTTTGTGTGTCTGTGTTTGTCCCCCCAACATCGCTTGACAATCGATGCTGGTGTGTTTACATCCCCGTAACTTAGTGGTTCGGCAAAAGAAACCGATGGACTAAGTACTAGGCTTACAAAGAATAAGTCCTGGGGGCAATTTGCTCGACTAAAGGCAGTGCTCCAGCATGGCTGCAGTCAAATGACTGAAACAAGTAAAAGAGAGAAAGTAACTTATACAAGTGAAGTACATATGAATTCATTGTTCCACGGTGTTGTTTTGCAAGATTGGATTATTACATATGTACTTTTGATGCAATTAATTCAAAAATGGATGCGTTTTTTTGAATGTTCTGAACTCATCCATGAAATAGGATTGGCATAGATATTTTGTGAAAGTAAATTGACACAGGTGACCTACGGTAAACAGTGGTTTGGTATATTAGCTTCAAACACAGTAAATAAACAGAAACCTTTTTCTTTTTTCTTAATTTCTTTCTTTTTTTTATGATTTAATTAGATGAGGAAAAAGCAGCAACCAGGAAGTCTGACCCAAATACTTGCAACACACCAGACTCTGTGGCATGCTACAAAAGCTAGGTGGTGGTATTAAACAAGGAGACAGATTAAGTCTGCCTCTTAAAAACCACCAATGGTCTTGCATGCAGTTTCGAGATACTAAGTGATACTCACAAGGTTTTGGTTGACCCAAGGCTATGACAGAAAAAAGACATTCGGAGATAGAACCCTAAACCACACACTCATCATTATCATCATCATCATCATCGTTTAACGTCCGCTTTCCATGCTAGCATGGGTTGGACGACTTGACTGAGGACTGGTGAAACCGGATGGCAACACCAGGCTCCAATCTAAATTTGGCAGAGTTTCTACAGCTGGATGCCCTTCCTAACGTCAACCACTCAGAGAGTGTAGTAGGTGCTTTTACGTGTCACCTGCACGAAGGCCAGTCAGGCGATACTGGCAACGGCCACGCTCGAAATGGTGTCTTTTATGTGCCACCTGCACAAGCCAGTCCAGGGGCACTGGCAACAATCTCACTCGAAAATCCTACGGAGGCCAGTCAGGCGGTACTGGCAACGGCCACGCTCGAAATGGTGTCTTTTATGTGCCACCCGCACAAGCCAGTCCAGGGGCACTGGCAATGATCTCGCTCGAAAATCCTACGGAGGCCAGTCAGGTGGTACTGGCAACGGCCACGCTCAAAATGGTGCATCTTATGTGCCACCCGCACAAGAGCCAGTCCAGGGGCACTGGCAACGATCTTACTTGGCTTGCCGGGTCTTCTCACGCACAGCACATTTCCAAAGGTCTCGGTAAGTAGTCATCGCCTCGGTGAGGCCCAATGTACGAAGGTCTTGCCTCACCACCTCAGCCCAGGTCTTCCTGGGCCTACCTCTTCCACGGGTTCCCTCAACTGTTAGGGTGTGGCACTTTTTCACGCAGCTATCCTCATCCATTCTCACCACATGTCCATACCAGCACAATCGTCTCTCTTGCACACCACAACTGATGCTTCTAATGTTCAGCTTTTCTGTCAAGATACTTACACTCTGACAGGTATTCACATTGACATTACACATCCAACGGAGCATACTGGCTTCATTCCTTGCGAGCTTACGTATATCCTCAGCAGTTACAGCCCATGTTTCACTGCCATGTAGCATGGCTGTTCGTACACATGCGTCATACAGTCTGCCTTTTACTCTGCGTGAGAGTCCCTTTGTCGCCAGCAGGGGTAAGAGCTCTCTAAACTTTGCCCAGGCTATTCTTATTCTAGCAGCTACACTTTCAGTGCACCCACCCCCACTACTAACTTGGTCGCCCAGATAGCGGAAGCTATCGACTACCTCTAGTTTTTCACCCTGGAATGAGATAGAAGTTGTTTCCTGTTTGTTTACAGTGTTTATTGCACCTGAACATCTGCCACAAACAAAAACTAACTTCCTAGTTAACCTTCCTTTGATGTTGCTGCACCTCTTATGTGTCCATAGCTTGTACCGGGTACATCTTATAGAGTTACTACCTACTCCTTTTCTACATACTGAGCAGGGCCATCTACCTGAAGGGGTTTGTGTTTTATCTACCTTCCTACTTATTAGGATTTTGGTTTTAGCTAGGTTGACTCTAATGCCCTTCAATTCTAGACCTTGCTTCCACACCTGAAACTTCTCCTCTAGTTCTGATAGTGACTCCGCAATTAGGGCAACGTCATCAGCATAGAGGAGCTCCCAGGGGCAACCTGTCTTGAACTCCTCTGTGATTGCCTGGAGGACTATGATAAATAAGAGGGGGCTGAGGACGGAACCTTGGTGGACCCCTACCTCTACCCGGAATTCATTGCTGTACTCATTTCCAACCCTCACCTTACTGGCAGCATCTCTGTACATGGCTCGCACAGCTCTCACTAACCATTCTTCTATCCCAAGTTTCCTCATTGACCACCAGATAAGGGATCGGGGGACCCTGTTAAAGGCTTTCTCCATGTCAACGAAAGCCAGGTACAGAGGTTTATCCTTGGCTAGGTATTTCTCCTGCAGCTGTCTTACTAGAAATAAGGCATCAGTAGTGCTTTTACCTGGCACGAACCCAAACTGCATCTCATCTAAATTGATTCGCTCCCTAATTAGTTGGGCTATGACCCTGTCTGTAACTTTCATAACCTGATCTAACAGCTTGATGCCTCTGAAATTCTTTACCACAAGGCTATACCTGTGCCACAAATTCAAAGGTAATAAATTATCATACACAAAATTATATGAGCGATATGAAAAAGAAGATATATTCTTTCTTTTATCCTTTTACTTGTTTTGGTCACTGGGAACACCACCTTGAAGGATTTTATGGTTCATCAAATTGACTGTAGTACTAATACTTATTTTAAGCTTATTACCTCTTCTATTGGCTGTACTGGTAAGTTATGGGGGATTAAACAAACCTACACTTGTGTCAAATGATAAAAGTTCAAATATAGATATGCACATACACACATACATATGCATGTGTATGTGTGTATGTGTGTGTGTGTAGGTTTTCACATTCTCGATCCTCCAATTTCACAATTTCACTCACAAGGTATCAGTCAACCTGAGAACATAACAAAAGACACTTGCCCAATGTACTGTGCGATGGCACTGAACCATACGGCTGTGAAGTAAACTTCTTAACCACACAATTATGATTACATGTATCAAATGGTGTTTTTTACGTGCCACCTGCACAGGAGCCAGTCCAGTAGCACTGGCAATGACCATGCTCGAATATTTCAATTCTGTACAATATCAAATTCTTTGCTCCAACAGCTGTTTCCATGCCTAATTAATTCAATTTGAGGAAAATTTCAATTAATTTAATTTAATTCCTCAAATTGAATTAATTGGACATGTCAACAGTTGTAGGAGCAAAAAATTTGATATTGTACGGAATTGAATATGTTCAAATAAATCGATGTCTATACATCAGTTTCTCTGGAATGCTTTGATGATAGTTCTGCCAGATCAGATCTGATCTAGAGTTAAACATTGGCATATTTCTGAACACTTTCATATGTTATTCCTTTTCCCCTTGAACAGAGACATATTTAAAGAAAACTGTCTCATGATATTGCAACAGTAGCATAGTACTATTATCGATTTTAACTGCTATCATGACATGGGATTATTGTACTGAATCCAATGTTAATCAAATTAAAATTAACTAACTGCAATAAATTAGCCTTTAGAACAGGGATGGGGAACACTCCGCAAGCACAAATGCGCCCATGAGCCCATTTTATTGTGCCCGCAGGCTGATATACAAACTATAGTAAATTTTTCAATCGTAAAATTTATACAATATTTGTATGCCTATTTGTGACATAGGTCACATTTCCACTATGACTTAAAATGGTCAGACTCGAACAGAAATCATCTGATAATTGTCATTTGAATGTTTTCGCTATGAAACACATATTGCTAGGTTTGTACCACCTCCTTGAGACCAAACTGCACTCTAGATGAAAAATATAGGATACCTCATAAGTAATATAAGTGTCCTAAATTCAGTGGTAGCATTAATGAAGATGTTACACGTTAATTTAATGTGTTAAACTTATCTTTATTAATGTATATCAAATTATACATAGATATATACAAGATTTACACAGATATAAGAGTTAGAACTTGTGATCCGCCTGCAGACCTTTCTCTTAGGAAATGTTTGCTTGCTGCACTAAAAAGCTTCCCCACCCCAGCTTTAGAAGTTAAAATATGTTACAAGCATATTTCAACTAATCTAATGTTTCTTTATTCCTAATCACTGCTTGGCACTGATGCTTCTATTTTTATAATGACCAGGCAGTCCACTAGTACAACTCAGTCACTAATGTTGATTGTTTTTGTTTTTGTTTTTTTTTGTTTAAGGTACAGCTTTGAATCTGCCCAGGGTTATCTCTTTTTGGTATTTCCAATTGAGGAAGGCTAAAGAGCCAGAAACGTGCATCTGGGAATCTGCTAGAGGGAGGCACTGGGCAGATATGGTGTTTTTACACCTTTTACCAGAAGAGAGAATTTTTCCAATAGAGTAACTGCAATGAATTTGCCTTTAGAAGTTAAAATATGTCAAACATATTCTAACTAACTTAAAGTTCATTATGTAAAGAGTTATAAAACTATGTTAACTATAAATTGGTACAATAAAAGTTACAGCTGATAAAGTCAATAATATACTGTTATACTTGGATAGTAGTTCTAATCCAGTGTTTAGTTAGACACCATCTGATCCTTGGTTATCTTTAGCAGAGTCCACACTGTTGCAAACATTCAGGTTATCTTTCTCCTATCCTCCCACAAGTTTTGCAGGACATGAAAAATGCTATAGACATCCTTTCTGTTCTAAGTCATAGAAAATAAATAAAATACCGATACATATGTCAATGGTCTGTATCTGTCACTGATTTATGATGTCCCTGGAAAAAAAAAGGCACTTAACTTATAATAGATGAATATTCATTTCTGTAAATATGAACTTTAAATGCCTCCTAAGAGTCAAGAGATTATCAGATATCTGATTATTTGATGCTTACCTTTCATTACATGAGTGAAGTAGATGAGAGACAAGCCTTCTCTGATTAGGACATTGATCTACAAGCAGCTACATTTGCACTTCTTTCCAACAGTCAAGTGAATTAAATAGAATAAAATATTCTGACCAGAAACAACTACAAAGCAGAGATGTATAAGCGATGTTAAAGGTGCAAGGAAGGTAGGATACTGTATAATTGACAAATGTTACTTAGCTTGCAGTGACTGAGTTTAAATCCTTCTAGAGCAAGCATAGGTAGTTTTTTATGAGAAGCAGGTTGCACGAGATATGACTCCTCATCAGCTTGGCCTTACTAGTAAAAAGATTCAAGTTAATTTTTCATTAGCATGCCATTTAGAAACTTCCAAAGGCTACAGTTTCCCATGATTGTTCAAGATGCCTCAATGTGGTAATGGCAAACTACTTGAAAAACTAAACAAAGACATAATCTTCAGTAGTGCCTCAACAAACCATCAGATTACATTCTATTTTCTTCATTTCACAGAACTTCATGAACATCTGGGTCAATATTTATCCCTAATTTCTGTTTCAGTATATAGATGAAAACAAATTTTACCCAGAGAAGATGGCTGCCTCTTGATAAATATATTTTTATTTTGGTAGAGTTGAACTCACTAATTCAAGCTAATAATCATTTATTAGTTTTACAATATTATCCCAGCTTTCAATAATATATATTACCCTGTAGTATCTACTTACAGAGAAGTCAGCTTGTTATTCAGATTTAAGGGCCTTGGCCCTGAACATTTTGTATAATAGAAAATAAATCCCAAACCACTTCTCTGATTGTCTAACAGTCATTCACTTTCCAAGGATTTAGAGACATTCCTGGTAGAGATAATACTCAAAGATATACAGCAATTTTTATTTAATTCATGACCACACATAAAACAATTAAACTCCTTAACTCATAAAATTTTATCCAACCTTTAATTATTTTTATTTTTGTCTTTGTTACAAAAATGTCTGTTTTATGTACTGCCTTTGAAAATGAAGATAACACATTGATCAAAGTTCATTGGTGGCAGAACCTCCCACTAGCTCAATTTCCTTCCATGTTATTGAGATAACATTAATAATGAAGATGTTCTCAATAAACCCTGAATACTATTTCAGTAAGTAACATATGTATTAGAAGTACAACTATCAACTATGTGTATTTCAATAAAACTTTGTTTTCTCATTTCTTTTCCTTTTTATTTTTAATTCATAAATTCAATTGGGTTAATAGTTCAACATCATTGAAGACAGTTTTGATGCTATCTGAGAAATGGTCTCTGAGGGTATATGTTGGACATTCATGGAAACACATAAGAGGGACTTTAATGGAATATCAGTATGAACATCTGGTAGACATTTACAAGGATAAGAAGTGTGAAAATACTTGTGATGAGGGTGCTATGGAGACATCTGCGAAGATATCTGTGAGATGATCTATGTGACATGTCTGAGAAAATTTATGAAGATATCTATGGTAATATATGTGAGACATCTAGGACACATCTATGGGATATACATCAGTGATAAATGAGTGAGAACATATGTAGTACAAATTTATAGGAAGTAACATATCTGAGATAATCTGGAAGACATCTGTAAGGTTATTTACAAGAAAATTGTAAGATATCTGTGAGAGTAAGACATTTGTAAGATAAGACATATGTAAGATAAGACATATTAAAAAGGACATAGGGTAGATACATGTAAGATTTGTGCTGTGGAGCATCAGTAAAAATATCTGAAAGATATTTGCTAGATACAACTGAGAACATCCGTAAAATATCTTTGAGTCATTTCTGAATCAATGCACTTCCATTCAATATGATAGTGATATGAAAGCGAGGCATATCTGGATCCATTCCCTTACACGAGACATCTGTGGGGACATTTATGAGATGTTGTTGGATATACACTCTCATTTGAGAGACATGAACTATACAACACCTTTGGGTCTATATACTCCTGATTCCTGTGAAATATGACATTGGAAATTGACTGCCTACTATGTACACTTCTCTGAAAAATGATTTATGGCAATAAAAGATCTAAGATGGCTAGAGAAGGAACTGTTCAACCCTTCATTAATACCTATTTGGTCAAAATTTTTATCCGTACATGCAGGCATGGCTCTGTTTTAAGAAGTTCCTAACCACATGGTTTTGGGCTCAATCCCACTGCATGGAACCTTGGGCAAGTGTCCAACCTCTGGTCAACCAAAGTCATGTGAGTGGATTTGGTAGACAGAAACTAAAAGAAACCTGTTTTGTATGTATATATATATATATATGAATAATATAACATAAAGTTGGAAGATATCAGGCTTTAATAGTAGATCTTACTATTCTATAGTAATATTTAGAAAGTTGTTTATTTTGGCCAGTTTCACACCTATACATTGGTTTCATACCTATATAGCTAAGCACTTTATAGGTGTGAAACCAATGGTCACTCTCTGACCAGCCATAACAAACAACCTTATATACATACATGTGTGTATATATATGTATATACATATATGGAGAGAGAGAGAGAGAGAGAGAGAGAGAGAGAGAGAGAGAGAGAGAGAGAGAGAGAGAGAGAGAGAGAGAGATAAAACCTTATTTAAGTCATATACAATATGATCTATAAATATATATTTAGTCCTGCTGTAAAAATATAATCTGTGAAACGAATGACAATAAACGACAATGAATGGTGACATGCAGTGCTGAAGAAGACCTGTTTACTGGTGCAAGAATGATTAAATTGCTGTCAAAATGGCAGTGGTGATGGTAGTGATGGTGGTGGTGGTAATAGTGGTTGTGGTGTTGGTGGTGGTGGTGCTGATGGTGGTGTGGTTCAAATTGGAATGCAGAATATATCTATATTGAGTCTCTCACTTCTTATTGCCTTTTTTGTGTTAAGAAGAGTATCCAGCCATAGAAACCATGCTAAAAAGGGAATGTACCAGGGAAACACATTCCTCTAACACATCTACTATAGCACTAACTCCAATAAGAACTGACTGAGGCCATGGTAACCCATCCAATCTATGGTAAAATACAAAGTAGATATGAAATTATTGATGATGATGATGATGATGACTTGCACTTTATAAACCATTCTAGTGTAAACAATTCTGAATGAAATATATTAATTCAAAAAGCCTCTCCTGAAATTTTCAGGTCAGCATTGACAGAATAGACTCAGCAAATGTCATTTTTTTCTAAGGCAGTGGTTGAAATGGAAAGGAAATTTGGTTGCTATTTCTAGCATGTCAAATAATCACATAGATCAGAGAAAGGTTGGTTTTTTTTTTTCTGCTAAATGCTATAGTGCTATAGAAATTAGTATTAAGTCACTCCTATACAGGCTCCATTAGCTGGACCAGACATGCTGTCTTTTCTCTTTGCCTTTTCTACTGCTACTACAATGTAACAAGCTACTCTCATGTAACTGCCACCCTAAGGTGCCTTGCTCACCTGTCTCCTCTCTTCTCTAGTACACCCCACCCTTCAGGCTCTGCACTAACTACTACACCCAGTCTTCTTCTCCAAAACTTTGGTTATCTGAAAATCTCTCCCAGCACATGTCTTACTGATCATGGAGAGCTTATGAAGGCCAAGCAAATAAAAAAATTTAAAAGAGATAAGCACTGATGTAATGGAACTTCATGATTTTGTGAGAAAATTTGGTAGATTAGCAAACATGAGATAAAATACTTGTGTCTTATTTCCAGGTTAATTGATCTACAGATAGCACCTATGAAGAAATGTGTCCTTCCTGGTTGACATATTCACTATATAATCAGTCACTCATTTATTCTATGAGCTCATAGTTATAGATAGCACACCAAAATACATGATTATCTCATCATATGTTTCAGTTTTTGTTTCCCAGAAACTGAACATATTTGTCATAATTATTTTTTTCTCTGTTCATGCCATCAATTTTTCATTCCTTTCTTACCTTACAAGCAAATTATTCTAATGTAGATAGAAAACAGTGATAAAATGGCTTTCAAGGTAAGCATTAGGTTGTTAATAGGATAGCATAATTTTGTTTTTGGCATCATTAAAGTTTGTCTTTCATCTTTTTTTTTTTTGTAAAATTGTGAGAATGACGTGTGCATATGTGTGTGAAGATTAGGTGTAGTAAAATGAATCTGTAAAATTATCAAATCTAATTCTTCTGAATTTTATCAGACAATTTTATCAAGGAATGTATGCACCAGAATTTTTCACTGCTCAGCTCTCTAAAGATTGTTTATGATATGCTAAATTTCACATAGATGTGTAAAAATTAATTTTTAGTTTTCTTATAACTGTCTTAAACAAGATAAAGTTACTGCAGAATGTCAAGCAAGTAGGAATGGCCATAGATGTTTCTCTCTCTCTCTCTCTCTATATATATATATATATATATATATATATATATATATATATATCATCATCATCATCATTGTTGTCATCATTTAACATCTGCTTTCCATGCTGGCATGGGTTCGAAGGTTTGACTGAGAACTGGCAAGCCAAGAGGCTGCACCAGGCTCCAATTTGATTTGGCAAGGTTTCTACAGTTTGATGCCCTTCCTAACTCCAACCACTCCGAGAATGTAGAGGGTGCTTTTTATGTGCCACCAGCATGGGTGCCAGTCAGGTGGCACTGGCATCAGCCATACTTGAAAGGTGCCTTTTACGTGCCACCGACACAGGTGGCACTGGCATCAGCCCTGACTACGATTTCACTTGGTTCAAGAGGTCTTCACAAGCACGGCATATCACCCAACAATTGAAGGGTGCTTTTAAATGGGCCAGTTATGTGACACTGGAATTTGTCACAACTATGATCTCACCCAGCCTGCCAGGTCCTCTCAAGTATGATATATATATATTTGGGTGTGTATGTATATATGTATGAACATATCTTAAGCAGTTCTTATAACTTGGCTAAGAATCTTTGGTGTAACAGTTTGTGTGGTTTTCTTCAAAGTAATAAGTTAGGGTTCAGTCTCCCAATCTAATTTAGATGTGGCTTAAATTAATTACTACAGAAATGATAAATTAATAATGATTAACAGACACTGCTTGCTTGCTTATGACAGTACGTCAAAGATGATGATGATGATGATTCATGAATTCATCCTCCTCTACCACCAGCACATTGTTTTTCTTGGGATTGGCTGTGGCTGACAAGACTGGTACAAGATAAGCAGATTCTGTGGCACTAAGAGCACTAAAAGTGACCCCAAACAACAGTTGCAGGGGGTTGATGATGATGTCCTCCTCTCTTCTTCATGCAGTCTCCTGCATTTGATTTAAAAATGCTCTATTCTCGCATCACACACAGATCTCCATGCCTTCCAGTTAACAGTGAAGGGCTCCAACAAATTGGGAGGGACACTGCATAAAATGAGAGACTGCTCAAGATGATCAAGGAAATGAAGTTTTGAATGTCCATGAAGCCTACTTCCAATCTTGATCTTGCTGAAGAAGACTATCTTTTGGAGCTGGTTGCCCGACATCCAAATCACATGTTCAACCCAATGGAGAAGATGATGAAAGATGCAGGCTTCAATGCTGTAGATCTCAGCTCTCAGAAAGATTTCGATATGAGGCACCTTGTCCTTCCATTGCTAACTGACAGATTGTAATATCAATAATGGTCCTTTTAAAGTTATTGAAGTTAGGCAATATTAAGCCTAGTTTGTACTAAGATGGTTGACCCAATAGAGAAACTAGATTTTTCTATCTACAACAAGCACAGTAAAACATTTTGCATCTGTTTTACCATAAATGAATTAAGGTTTCTCAGATTTGACTTCAAATTAAATGGTGTCAATTAAGTAGGTCACTTTTCTATGGACAATAAATTAGTAGCCAAATTTTATAATGTGCTGAAGCTTTTATAGAAGTCAAAATGACAGGTCCAGCTTTCACAAACAGTAAAGTGGTATATCTCAACTGTATAGATAGAATATATATATATATATATATATATATATATATATATATATATATAATGCCAGATTTATTGATGATTAACCTACAAGAAAGTCATTTTCAAGGCAACATCTGGCAGTTTGAAAGAATAGCAAAGATAACAAAAAAAAAAGTCTTTGTTTTAATAACTTATACTTCCTGCTCTAGAAAAAAAATAATTACTAGGATATAAATATATATATAATTCTGTTTTGTAAGTATTATTTTCTGTTTTTATAATGAATTAATTTGCTGTTTCTGAATATTAATCTCTACTGCGAGTTTATCAAACTTTATTCAATGATAAACAAGAAATAGTTGTTGTCAGAAAGGGGAAAAAAATGAGTGGAGAAAAAGAAGTTAAGAAAGAAAACATAAACGCAATAGTAGTATTACTTTAAAAAAAAATAGATAAATAAATCAGAGAAGAAAAGCCCCCCCTAGCCCCGAAAATCCAGTTAAACAGAGACAATACTGTCCTGTCAATGAAATGGGGGCAAGTGCGCTAGCATGTGGCGAATACGCATGCGCTCGGTTGTCCCGCCAGCGGAGTTGCTCCAATAGCTGAGTTGTTATGCGTCATCATTGGTTGTTGGATAACGCATTCAGATTGGAGTGAATCGTCTTAAGAGGGTTTTACTTTTCATTCTTTCTTACTATACATCTTATCTCTCTCAAACTTTTCATTTACGATATCTGTTTCGTGGTGAGAATCTTTTTCCGCCTCACACGCACACTTGCGTGTGTTTGTGAAAGGAGTACGAATATTTCAAAATATTGTTTATTTCATTTCGTTAATGTTCCTAGAATCTTACTAGAAACAACAGTCATGATACCAGAATTCGAACTTTGGATAAAGGTAAGTAGAAGAAAAACATATATATATATATATATATATATATATATATGATTTAATTTTTACCGAAAAATCAAACCATAAATTTTATTAGTTAACAGGCTTATGATTATAAGAGTTGTGACTTTTATACCTTTCTAGTATATTTTTTATTTTTCTCTTTTTTTTTTCAACCTTTATAAATGAAAGTGAATTATATTTTTTATTTTTCGGTTTCCGTACGTGACGCGATTGTCTTTGTTTCAAAACTTGTTTTTTTTGTAATTTTTATAGTATATAGTTTACTGTCTTTAAACATTACTTGTGCGCTATTTAAGTTTATCCTGCGTGTATGTGTGTGTGTGTGTGAACATTTCCAGGTATATAATCTCACCTCCAGGCTTTTAAAACTTTTTTCCACACTGATTTGTTAACTGTGGTTTTATATAGTTATTGGAAAACACACTTCTGTGTGTGTGTGAAGCTCTGTAATCAAAGATTTAAGTTTTTTAAAAAATGTAAAGATTCAAAGTTTTAAAAGTAGTCTGAAAAGTGAAATTTTTAAATCATACACATATACTTCTGGTTATTTCATCGAAAAATATATTTCTCTTTTTTTGCAATCCTCAATTCATTTTTGTGATTAGCTAAACTAACACGCAGTTTATTCATTCTTTTGTAACCCCGTTAAAGAGGACCAGCCTATATCCATTAGGCCTAACTTTTTATAAAAACAAATGTGTGCTGATTTTGCTTAAATGTTGCTCTCTTTAATTTGTGAATTTATTCCAAAATATTTACTTACACTTCGAACTGTTAAAGGACGTAACTATAAAGTAATACACCTTCCATACGGTTTAAGTATGCACTGTCTAATAAGTATTGATTGTGCGTATTTAGGGACAAGAAATATTGGCAGGGCTTATCACCTTGTCGCATACTAGACATTTCGACTTGGGATAACATGGTTTATGTCCCCATGAGAGAACTCAACCAGGTATTACTTAGATCAGGTGAGCTTGTATGAGCAAATGACACCTGGCAACGTAAATGACAATGTCGTCGTTCTTATCTACTGACACTTGTCGACACATGAATGTGCTTCTGATGACCTGCCTTTTTTTTTCTCTGATAAGAAACGAACTATGCTTTTTAACCGTTTTAAGTAGAATTTTTTTTTTTTTACTTTTGGATGACTTTGGTGTTAGAGTATTTTTAATTTAAACGAAATCTGATATATTGAAAATAATCTTGTCCCATTAAAACAATCAGCGAATAAAACAATTCAATACTTGTATGAACGTGTACAAGTATGCATACACACGTGTGTGAAACTAAAATCTGTTAGATTACCCCTTTATTTTACGCGTTGCTCCGAAACCTAACTCCCTTTCATTTTGCTTATTGCATCTCTATTCTCAAATCTTATTCCCAGTCCTGTTTTCTAAAGATTTTGACAGCACTTTTTTTAGGTAAAATTATTTAGGATTGAATAGGGTTTGTACACAGACACCTTATGAGAGAGCTTTTGGGATCCCAATGTTACCACACTTTAATCGTACTTATAAAAAAAAAGGCGCCAAGCCTGGTTCTATCTCCAGATGGTTTTCATGTTAAAAAAGAAAAAGCAAGTTATTCTCAAGATATATATTTCAATTGTCTCTAAGATAATGATCAAAAGTTACGTAGCACAATTATCCATACCAACTGTTGTTTTTTGTTTTGTTTTTTTTTTCTTAAGGGTCTCCAACGAAACCAGTTTACACAAGGGACTTTTTAGTTTATTTTACAAAAATTTCCCCTAAAATAATATATTATAATCCTGTTAGACATTAAGCAATTGTTGGGCTAATTATGTTGACTGGTTTGGCACCAGGATGTTACTGATTATTTCATTTAACATATTTCATTTTAGATTGTTGGTTAACTCCTAGGAGAGTTTTGATTCGAGCACACCAATAAGTAAAGGCGTTCCAGCCAATATCCTCTCGTCTTTTCGCAGATTTAGGAGTTCATCGTCGATGTGCCTTTCTCCTTTTCATGATGATAGATGTAATATCAGGGAGATTTAGCTTATATCTCTTGTGGCTACATAGAAGTTCCTGTATTGGTTCCTTTCGATTGATGTAGATCAGGCCAGCAAGTGTGTTGGTATGTTCCTGGGCACTTGGCGGATATTTTGCCTGCTAACAGTGAAGCCGAAATGTTTTATACTATTCACTTTAGAGTTTATTTTGCATTCGAATGAAAGAAATATCTGGTAACTAAGATAATTGCCATTAAAAAGGGCACCGGGACATTACTTGCTGGTACTTGCCTTATTTCCATAAACAAGGGATCTCTGGCACATTGCATTACTTTCACTGAGTAAAAATGCAAAGGTTGTCTTAAAGTTTCACAGCAGTTTCGGAATGTCTGACCTTCCCTATTTTTGTGTTATATTGGCAAGCAGACGATTTTTGTTTTCCCCGCCATTTTCTCATTTGAATGCATTTTTTTTTTATGACACCCATTGCAAGTATTTCTCTAACATTAGCGATGTTTAAAATAATTATATCGCTTAAAACATATTTAAACATTTGTTAAAACATAGTTATGCTGTAAATATAATATTTTAAACAGTTAGAAGGAGTGTCTGTAAAACGCCCAGATTAGTGACAATATTTTCTGTCCTTTCCCTAATAATGGACAGGTGTTGTGAATTTATGATCTGGTTTGTGTCCACGTACGTCAGCGAAAATTGTTTTTACCATTAATATATAGAATTCTTACATAACTGTAATTATAAAAATTTATTCACCATGATACGTCGAATAAATAATTTTCTGACGAACTGAAAACAGTATATTGTCAGCAAACGATTTCTCAAAAGCAACAAAATCCAAAAGCTATGTTCTCCAAGGAATTGCACTCCACCCTATCCTTTTGAACATTCATATAGATTATTTGGAGAATAAGGTTATTAAAATTCAAAGCTTCAAAAATCATTAAGAGCAAAGGTAACGATTTCATGGTTGTTTGAATTGGACATCTAAGATTACAAGAGGTCTAAACCATTAATCCCTTCAACAGAGATGAGTAACTTTTATTGTCTACAGAAAGATATACCACAAATGACATTACCAACAGCATACATATACACAGTGAAAAAAACATCCAGTAGTGAAGTCTTGTAGTGGTTAACATATCAAAATCTAAACACATTTAAACACTTTACTGTAGCTATTTTACTTTAACTGGCATGATTTTGTTCAACATCTTCCCAAACTAAATCAAGCTGCTTATAGTCTCCGACAGTGTATTTTAAAATATTTCATGTAGACTACTTGTAGCTAAGTGTTTCACTAAACAATTTTCTGGTCAAAGTCAAATGTAACCAGCTTCCAGTATGAGCCAACAAAGGACAGTAACATAGTGATGAGTGGGGCAGTTTGCTCTGGGTATCACTTTTATGGAGACGGCTCTTTTGGATCTGCTATATAAGCAGATGGAGGGATGGCAAACTCAAAGGCAACATACACTTTAGCTATGCCACTGAGAGTCTCTGTTTTTGTTTGACCTGGCAAAAATAACAAATCTTCTTTAAATCATACTGTACCACTTAAAAACAAAAGATGCATAATAGAAAGTAGTTCTTGGTATACAAGATTGGATGATCACAGTTGACTTGGAGCTAAATGACTGTCCGAGTGGTGTTAGTTAGCCTTTGCTTGAGCCACTGCAAGTTTATCCATTGTCCATATGACCTATCTGACTAGTGTAGTTTTGCTTCTAATTGCCATGGTGTACACCTGATGTATAGTAGTTGAGAAACTGTGTCAGACAAAAAGTAATGTAAACTGTATCAGTATATTCATATTTTATGATTAAAATATCCATGTACTTTTTCAGTTTTTCTTATCTTGAAATATACAGATTATCTATGCATCAACCATTTGATTATTGTTTATCCATCCCAAACCCACTTTTCTCCTATCACCTACCACTGATTAAAGTCATGTGACATAGCTGTCAAGACAAACCAAAAATCATGATGTACCTGACTATAAAAGCTTAACACCAACCATGCCATAGTAGTTATCTCTTAAAATTATCTAATAAGTGTCAATTTATTAATTTATTATTTTGAAATATTCTAAGTTTATTTACCTAGGTAGAAAAATAATGTCCTGTGCAGAAGAGCATCATCATCATCATCATTTAATGTCCGCTTTCCATGCTAGCATGGGTTGGATGATTTGACTGAGGACTGGCGAACCAGATGACTGCACCAGGCTTCAATCTGACCTGGCAGAGTTCCTACAGCTGGATGCCCTTCCTGACACCCATCACTCTGAGTGTGTAGTGGGTGCTTTTACATGCCACCAGCACGAGAACCAGTCTGGCAGTACTGGCAACAGCCATGCTCAAATGGTGTTTTTACGTGGCACCTGCACGGGAGCCAGTCCAGTGGCATTGGCAATGACCTCGCTCGAATGTAGTCAGTTAAATTTACAAGTTGATATTTTATTGACTCCTGTGGAATTTGAACTCAGAACTTGATTGAAACTAAATATTAGCTTACCTGCAACTGCCTGTACGTAAGTGATTATATGTAATATATGTGATACTTCAGTTGGTCAAGACCAAGTATAATAAACCAATAGATATAAAAGTTATTGATATTTTATTAAACCCCCCTAAAATCTCATCATCATTTAACATCTGTTTTTCATGCTGGCATTGGTTGTACGGTTTGACTGAGGACTGGCAAGCTAGAAGGCTGTACCAGGCTCCAATTTGATCTGGCAAAATTTCTACCGCCCCACTACTGACTTGGTCACGTAGGTAACAGAAGCTATCAACTACTAGTTTTTTCCCCTGGCATGTGACGGAAGCTGTTTTCTGCACATTTTCAGTGTTCATTGCCTCTGAGCATTTGCCACACACAAAAACTATCTTTGCAGTTAGCCTTTCTTTGATATTGCTGCACCTCTTATGTGTCCATAGCTTACACTGGGTACATCTTATGGAGTTTCTACCTATTCCTTTTCTACAGATCGAACAGAGATTTGTGATTTGTCTGCCTTCCTACTTATTAAGACTGTACTACAACACAGGCAGTCTTTTCATCAGAAATGAGTACACTATTGTCTCAGATATTGGACAATACCATATTTAAATTCTAAAATAATTTTATTTTTTTATAGCGGATACAATTTTTGTTTCTTGATTAGTTAGTATTCATTATAACATTCTTTTTTTCATACTGGAATCTTTACCAGGATCAACAGGGCTTTTGTGTCAAATACAGTTTTTCTGCTACATTAGTAATGCTAAATAGTGATCTACTTATGTTGTAAGACTGAATTTCTTTATTCATTAGGTGAGTGTATTATATATATATATATTTGAGAAACAATGGTTTTTCTCTCAAACTAGGGACATTTAAAAAGATACAACACAAACTGTTTAACTCAGCAATTCCTCAGACATTTCTTCCTACTGTCTACTACACTTGTTACTCCCTATCATACGGTATTATCTAGAATAGTAGGTCACACAACACTATAGAAGAAAGATATTAAACATAAGAAATTTCAAAGGAACAGCTATAAACTTTTAGTAGGGCATCTATTTTGGGAACCATTGATTTCAATTGAATTTTCACACCAGTTTTGAATAGATTTTTTTACAAGGTAATCAATCTTGAAATAACTGAGAAACCTGGAGTTCACCTTAAAATATCTTTAAGTTTCGAGATGAGTTACTCTTATTTTGGTGGGGACTATTAGTCTCACATTGTTTGCTTTTACATTGTTTCAGTTGCTTCAAACTCCAGTTATTCTCAATTATCTTATTGTTGAATGTGTAGTGTTCTAGGTTAGTTTAAAACTAGGAGCCTAGTAACCAAAAGGACATAAAATTATCTGCAGATATATTACATAATTTAAAACAGGCTATGTTCTAATGCAAGAGTTGCTTTAGAATTTTTTTTTTAAGTGTGTGTATTTTTTTATTATTGGTTTCAACCAGAGGCTGTGGTCATATATCATCATCATCATCATCGTTTAACGTCCGCTTTCCATGCTAGCATGGGTTGGACGATTTGACTGAGGACTGGTGAAACCGGATGGCAACACCAGGCTCCAGTCTGATTTGGCAGAGTTTCTACAGCTGGATGCCCTTCCTAACGCCAACCACTCAGAGAGTGTAGTGGGTGCTTTTACGTGTCACCCGCACGAAAACGGCCACGCTCGAAATGGTGTCTTTTATGTGCCACCCGCACAAGCCAGTCCAGGGGCACTGGCAACGATCTCGCTCGAAAAACCTACAGGAGCCAGTCAGGCGGTACTGGCAACGGCCACGCTCAAAATGGTGCATCTCATGTGCCACCCGCACAAGAACCAGTCCAGGGGCACTGGCAACGATCTTACTTGGCTTGCCGGGTCTTCTCACGCACAGCCCATTTCCAAAGGTCTCGGTCCGTAGTCATCGCCTCGGTGAGGCCCAATGTACGAAGGTCTTGCCTCACCACCTCAGCCCAGGTCTTCCTGGGCCTACCTCTTCCACGGGTTCCCTCAACTGTTAGGGTGTGGCACTTTTTCACGCAGCTATCCTCCTCCATTCTCACCACATGTCCATACCAGCGCAATCGTCTCTCTTGCACGCCACAACTGATGCTTCTAATGTTCAGCTTTTCTCTCAAGATACTTACACTCTGACGGGTATTCACATTGACATTACACATCCAACGGAGCATACTGGCTTCATTCCTTGCGAGCTTACGTATGTCCTCAGCAGTTACAGCCCATGTTTCACTGCCATGTAGCATGGCTGTTCGTACGCATGCGTCATACAGTCTGCCTTTTACTCTGAGTGAGAGTCCCTTTGTCGCCAGCAGGGGTAAGAGCTCTCTAAACTTTGCCCAGGCTATTCTTATTCTAGCAGCTACACTTTCAGCGCACCCACCCCCACTACTAACTTGGTCGCCCAGATAGCGGAAGCTATCGACTACCTCTAGTTTTTCACCCTGGAATGAGATAGAAGTTGTTTCCTGTTTGTTTGCAGTCTTTATTGCACCTGAACATCTGCCACAAACAAAAACTAACTTGCTAGTTAACCTGCCTTTGATGTTGCTGCACCTCTTATGTGTCCATAGCTTGCACCGGGTACATCTTATAGAGTTACTACCTACTCCTTTTCTACATACTGAGCAGGGCCATCTACCTGAAGGGGTTTGTGTTTTATCTACCTTCCTACTTATTAGGATTTTGGTTTTAGCTAGGTTGACTCTAAGGCCCTTCAATTCTAGACCTTGCTTCCACACCTGAAACTTCTCCTCTAGTTCTGATAGTGACTCCGCAATTAGGGCAAGGTCATCAGCATAGAGGAGCTCCCAGGGGCAACCTGTCTTGAACTTTATGCTAGCAACACACGTACTAGTTACTACAAACTATTAGCTATGTAAATATAGCAACGTTCTTAAAAGCTATATAATTATTGTGGCAGTTTTATGAAACTTCTTTTTAAAAGGTACAAACTGTTAATGACATGTCATCTATTATGTTGCTTTATGTAAATGAATAAATTCCTACTGTTGAAGGGCATTGCATTGATGATACTATAATATAAAATGTGTCTATGGGGGAGTCTGAAAATTAATTGCTATTCTTGGTTGAAGCTAGTGCACTTCATTTATATTACTGTTTATCAATATATAGCTTTGTGATTAAGACAAAATGAAGTAAGAGCAAGATCTTTCCATGTAGTTACTATTTGTTGTCTAATCAAGGAATAATTTTCATTAAATTATAACTTCTGAAGTCATTTTGAAATCTGATAGATGTATAACAGACTATTTTGTGTAGGAGGTGGAGTTGTCACCATACCTACTAAAGACCGCATCCAGTCACTGCTTTTCTCCATTTAATTTTTAAATAATTTGATTTTTTTTTTTACAAGACTTTGTCATTTACATTAAGGATTATCCTTGTCATTAATTGTACAATTTTCATTGATTGAAGATTCTTTGAGGATCACTGTATTGTGTTAGCCTGCTCTTAATTTATATATTTTGACCTGTGTTTCTGTGCAATTTTAGAGCATCTTGTGGGGAAATGCATTTCTTAAAGAATTTACATTGTAAAAAATTCTGTTATTAATTTTCTATTCTTTCGATACAAAACTATAAAAATCACTTGAGATATATTAAAGGAAATGTATAAAATACTTATTCTTGAATAAAATAGCTTTAGTATGAGTTTTCTGATAATTAATATGTATGAAACCTGAAATTAGATTTATATTTCAATTTAATATTGGTAAGACTTGGTAAAGAAGCTAACCCATATTACCAAAAATCTCTTTTATTGCCAGTCTACAAACACTGTGCAAAGTTCCACATATATTTACTCATCCAAATAAACCATTATTTTGAGTGAAGTTTCGATCAAAATCTCTGATATAAATACCAAGGTATCAAATGTAGGAAGTTCACTATAGCTTTTAGTGAAATTTTCAGATTCATAGTTGCAAAAAGTGAAGCTCTCCAGTATATTGTTTATCGTTAACATACAATTATTTATAATTTGAAACTCATTTTTAGCATTATTTTCCTCCTGAATTTGCTGGAATACAATAGAACTTGCTTCATATTTAGTTGAAAACTGTAGTTTGTCAGATTCTTCAGATGTCGTGGAACACCAAAATGATGTAATTTTTGTCTGGCAATCAATGTATTATGTATAGACATCTTCCTTTAACAATTTATGAAGCCTGACTACTTTAATATATGTCAATATCTTCATTTTTCCTTGCAATTTCATACAATATCAGAGGGTGTCTGGTTTGTTACATGCTTACAGGTTTATGTGGCCAGAGCTTATCCTTGTTTCCAACATGTATAAGAGAGCATGATGACATTCCATTGTAGGGTTAACCCTGCTAGCTGTAAGTGATATTCGTTTTCAGCTGAATGGACTGGAGCAGCAGGAAAAAACACATCTTGCTGTCTAGTTTGGGAATCAAAACTATGAATGTCTATAAACAAATACCTGAAAATCATTAGCAATTGGATTCATAATGAAGTTAAATACTAAAGGTAATAGAAAGGTAGGAGTTATAATCATTAAAGTATCACATATTATATAATGAAGCTTGAATAGTTGTGTTAATGTTTCACCCCAGCTCAGCTCTGATCAAGTAAGTATGCAGATATCAAAAGCATTCTAACCATGACTACCACCAATGCCATCGCTTTTTTTTTTTTTTAAAGAACATAACATGTAATTCTGATATAGATTTGGTTGCTTTTTTTTAGCAGATCCATCAATCACATAGGGACACCTTTGTGCAGTTTGAATATTTTGAAATAGCTTTTTTTGAACCTGTGCTTTTTAAGAGGTTTCAAATCCTGTTTTGGTAGTAAAAAGTGATCCCTACATTATTAGTTTTTAATTATGATAAAGCGTAGAAGGAAGGCCTCCACAAATAACCCTACAATCAATTTATGACCCAAATAACCTTTTGACTCTTTATTTTAACTGATCACCAAATTAAAGTTTCATACCTGACTAGTAGCTGACAAAGATTGCTGCTGACATGTTACTTTTCCTCATGTCTGGAATCAGTGCTTATGAAAACATTGTCCTGAATTAATGATTTCAATGTTGACCTTCTAGTTCATACTTGGCACTTGGCCAACATAACATTCTGTCTCTATATCTCACTCCCTCTGTATTTCTATCACTCTTATCTCTTCTCTCTCTCTACCTTTGTGTGTGTGTATGGGAAGATTTAAACTTACAAAGATGGAGTGTTTTTTAGTAAACATACATTTTTAGTTTTGCAATGACAGGTAGATACTGATGTTAAACCATGTTTTTCTCTCTCTGGTCTGAAAAAGAGACTGACCTGTCTAATTTCTGTGTTTTTTTTAAATTTTGTATTGTGTCATTCTTGATTGCTCATTTTTCTACTACAGGGAGAATACCAGTGTATAGCTATTTATAATGCACACAAACTCAGCTGAAACAAAATTGATTTGTCCCAAGTAGTAAAATTACATAATAGAAGTGCTATTTGGTTTTTATTAAAAACACAATCACACCAATAAATTTACCATACGTCTTTATTTATCCTAAATTAATGTTTCTATTAACCCTTTAGCATTCAGATTACTTTATCAATGCAATACTTATTTATTCACATTGTTTTTAATTAATCTTGTATTATCTTCTAGCTTCAAAGACTTCAAATGATGTAATTGTACACTTTTAGAATGACACTGTAGGGTAGGCATGAGAGGCCAAATCTGGTTGGTTTGAACTTAAAACAGGTTGAATATTTGGGCCAGATATGACCACTTTAAATGCTAGAAAGTGTGTGTATGTAAATGTATGTTTGTTATCTCCCCTTTTTCTTAG
>NC_142929.1:123560735-123605735 GCF_046866305.1 Octopus bimaculoides | reverse complement strand
GTTACAGATAAGAGGCAGTATGCCTGTGGGTCAGGGGTTGGGATGTGTCTGTGAGTGACTTAGTGCCAATCAGGTTAGCATGTCAATTATATTCGTGGGGTGCTGTGTGTGTGTATAATATATATATTCTGTTAGAGCTGAAAAACTTCACAAACTGTTAATCGGTTTCTCAAAGCTGTTCATCAGATAGTTGTGATAGTACAGACTTGTGAAGAAATATTTTTATAAATCGTAAATATATATAAGCATTTATATATGTGTATGTGTGGTATATGTGTGTGTATATATATATATATATATATATATATATATATATACACATACGCACACTCACACAAAAACATTTTTATATATGAGAACAAGTGTATCTCTCTCTCTCTCTCTCTCTCTCTCTCTCTATATATATATATATATATATATATATATATATATATATATATATATGTATATGTATATCTGTATGTATGTGTGTATGTCTCTTCTATTTTTAATTATTACAAATCTTCCACTGAGGAGAGGCTGGTTTCCAACAAAGATACAAGGCTCCATCTTTGGGATATAGATAACACAGACAAACTGTATGTGTGTATGTACGTATGTACGTACGTACGTACGTATGTATGTATGTATGTATGTATGTATGTATTACTTCTTTCAGTCATTAGAGTGCAGCCATGAAGGGTTTAGTTGAACAAGTTGAAGTCAGTTCTTATTTTCTTAAAATCTAATACTTATTTTATCAGTCACTTTTGCTGAACTGCTAAGTTATGGCAACATAAACAAACCAATACCAGTTGTCAAGTGGTGGAGAAGAAATACACGCATACACACACGTACATATATGTATGTATGTGTGTGTGTATACACACACACACATATATCCTTTAAGTTCATTTATTGGAAACATTTATGAATATGTATATAAAAACTGCTATTTTATTATGCCGGCTACAGCCAAAAGGACGCCAGCTGGCAATAGCAGTTCTTTGGCATTGCACTGAGTAGTGCCAATATAATGTAGGATAAATATAGTAATAATAATAATAATCCATGGATGGAATTTATAAATATTTTAATGCATTGCTACACGCATTTCCACAAATCACATATTTCTCACACTCATAGTCCCAGGATACAGACTATGATTGTAAGAAATATGTACTTGCTTAGCAAGGATGTACTTGCATAGCAAGTGACCTGATCTAAGATCGTGTGCTGAGACGAAAACAATTGCAGCGTGGAAGGTGTTTATAAGCCATTTGAGAAACACACAAAAACCATTAGATTCACTTCAACATTTAAATTTAATTTGCCAAAATATTTTCGTCGCTTTGAGACTGCGACCTGTTCACTGACAAAATTCTGTGCTATATATACATATGTATATATGACAGGTTTCCACACAGATGAGGCTATAGTAGAAGATACTTGCCCAAGGTACCACACTGTGAGACTGAATCTAAAATCATGTGATTGCAAAGAGAGCTTAATCCCTCACCCTTGCCTGAGAGTATGAATTTGTGTGTGTGTGTGTGTGTGTGTACGCGCACACACAACAAAATAGTTCTCTATACTGTTAAATTTACTGATATCTCAAGTTTGTTGGAAGTTGAACCTATCTTTCAAACATAGCTATCATGATACTGTATCCTGTGTCTCCTTCCCACTCAACAAGTATTTGAGACATTTAATTTCAAATATCTCACAATGAATGTCTCACACAAGAACATGAGAGAGAGGAAGAGTGGAGAGAGAGAGAGATTAAGAAAGATTCTGTCTGTTAGGAACATTGGAAGTATGAGAGCTGGGTGAATGATAGGTTATAAGGAGCTTGACTATTAACCTTAAAGTTCAAATTCTTCTGGTATCATATTATTGTTGTTAGCAGTTAGTTCCAGGTCAGCTCTGATTGGGCAGGCATACCATCAAAGGCATTCCAACCATGAACATCCTTTCTTTTTTATATATCAAGGATTAGATTATCCAATGTGCTTCTTTTATTTTTATCCCTTATCTTTTATCTTTTTCTTGTCTCAGTCATTTAACTGTGGCCATGCGGGAGCATAACCTTAAGAATTTTAGTTGAAGAAATCGACCCTAATACTATTTTTTTAAAGCCTAGTACTTATTTTATCAGTCTCTTTTACCAAACCACTAAGTTATGGGGATATAAACACACCAACCCTGGTTGTCAAGCAGTGGTGGGGGACAAACCTAGACACACACACACACATGTAATGATGTTATCTAAGGTGTCTCTTCTTTTGTTACTTTGGTATGAGGGAGATATCAGCTGCTATTTCTAGTTCTAGCACAGCATTTCTTTTACCACTTTTGTCCCTTGCTCCCCTTCAATTTTCTAAAAATGTGTACACCCTATCATGTATGGACAAACTTAGTATATAAGTGGTCTAGTGGTTAGGATTCTATGCTGTCACCATGGCAACTGGGGTTATAATACTCGTATCTGTTTATTGTTATTGTTTAATCTTTGGTCACTCCTATAATTATAAACATTCTGACTGTGACAAACTTTTTTCTTTTTTTTGTTGTTTTTGTATATGAGAGATTACATTGCCCATCGTATTCTTCTTATTTAAGACTGTGGTGTGATTTGAGGGAAATTTGGTTGCTATTTCTAGTAGGCCAAGGAGTGACTGAATAGAGGCTCATTAGTTAGAACTACTGGTGTCCACTTTATTCATAAAATATCTCAGTATAATTTGATCTCAAATCCATAAAGAGTAATTCATGTAGTACATTTATCCTGAATATAATTTTGATTCTAAAATAGAAAATAATCTATTTTACTATTGTTGTCATTATGGTCATTGCTATAGCCATTGTTTTCATCATCATTGTTGAGCTGTGGCTATGTCATTTATTTCAGTTTAACAAATCAAATGTCAAGAGAACAGGCTTAATATATTGAATTTCTGATAATTCACAGATTCAAAATATTAGAGTGGTCCAGCTGAGAGAATTTGAAGTCTGAATCAATCATTTTCTCATGACTCTTCTATTTAACAATAGTCAAGTTAATGTAAACATATATTTAATACAATGAGCATTTTAAGTTATACTGCATCCAGCCTTGGTTTGGGAGTTCTAGGGTTTTTGAGGAATGTGGAATCACCTCTTAGTCACTGTTGTTCCAGGTCTGTTCTGACACAGAGTAGTAGCACCTGTCAGGGTCACAAATATGGGTCAAATAGCATATTAGGGCTTGCCTACATATGCATATGACTGGGTCAGGCGAACTCTGCAGAAGAACTCTTCATGGTTTGACAGCAATGCATTGTGGAGGGCAGCAATCATCTTAACCTGGTCTTTCCACTGGATTGAAGATGGTCACAACAAGAGTGAGATTAATGGTGCACAACTCTTTTTCACCTTTAAACAAAGTTACCACACAAGTCATCAGTCATCCAAAGGATAACTAGATGGTCCTTGTCACCCCAATGGACAAAAATGAAAATGAGCATTAAGTTCAATAGGACCACCATTAGTCAGAACTGACCATATATCTGCACATAGGTGTGCCAGCTTGGGCTTGGAATTTTTCAGGAAGATTAGCAGTTGCCCATGCATGTAAGTCTTCTCTTTCTTTGACACCAATGTTTATCTAAGGAAAAGGCTACTTACTCAGGCCTATACTGCTTGGAACCAGTGTCGATACAGGAATTGCTCTTTCTGTCAGAAGACCTAAAGCTGGAACAGATACTGTAAGGCATCTAACTCTATCCACTGCCCTGGTTTGGCATTTATTTATTGATCCCTAAAGTATGAATTGCAGAGTTGATCTTGGCAGCATTTAAATTCAAAATGCTGAGGATTTGAACAAATAGCAAGAGGTATTCTATCCAACACTCATATTCTGTTAATTCATTGCCTTGCTTCATTAAGTAGCTAATTAGAAATAATCATGCAATGAGAAGAGACAGTATTTGATTAAACATATATTAGCCAATTACTAATATTGACTAATTAAATCAGTAAGTATGAGAGACAACTCTGTGTATATTTCAATCATATTAAACCTCCTCAGCAAAACATGGATTTCCTAGTACTTACTAAAATACTGATGAGAGAATAACTAAATAAATATTGTACTCTGGTTGATTTGGAAAAGTACTATACTTTTAAGAATAAATTACTCAGAATTACCATCACTATCTGCACAAAAAATAACAGTTGAGTTCATAATAACATATTGAGTCTAGTGAGCTAATGAAAAATAATTATACTGTGAAAAAAAGGCAATATTAGTCAATGATTGATAATGGTTTTATTATTTTGGTAACTAGGGGAGATAACTATGGATGTTTTTCTCATATTACAACCTTATTAGAAAAGCATAAATTTTACTATATATGACAAAGTAGCTACAAGAGAATCACAAATTAAATCTACCATACCACACTAGTTGGCTTGGTCTTGACTAATAATTCATAACTGAGTCATCATGCCACTCCCTTTGCTTTGATGATTCAAATTCTTGGCTGAAATAAATTATTGGAGAATGAACCAGATTTGTCATACAGATAGATCAAAAATAGAATTTAAATCAATGCAATGATTAACTTTATAACATGCATTATATACAGTGTGAACTGTTGAAATATTATATAGTTTAGCTGAACTCTTTAACCATGAACGTTTCAAGTATTTTGCTTAAGAGGTGAATTGTAACCCTGAGATATCTGCTGATGATAAAATTACTTTGATGTTTTAGTCATCACCAAGAGAAAGAGCTTGCAACATCTTCAGATAGCTCCTGCAGTTTCTACTTGAACAAAGCAACTGTAATGTTTATTTCACCTCAAACTGTTTTGAACTTTTGTTTTTGTTTTTGCTTTATTTTTTATTTTTAGTGTTGTAGTTGAGATTTAACTTTTATTTATTCTGGCAGGTGAAGATATCAGAGTTCTAGTTGTTGGTAGTTGCTCTGACTGAGCAGATCTTTGATCAAAGGTGTTTCGGATATGACAAACATCTCTTCTATTTTCTACAGACAGTGTATATTTAAGATTTCAATAACCAGTGTGTCTATTCTTTTAAGAAAGTAGAGACATGATTCTAAATCTTTTTGACTTAGTGATGCTCTGGAAATCAAGTGTTATGGTAAATGTTGCATGAAAAATCCAAACAAAAATCGTTTTAAAGTTTAAAATTTATTTTAAATATTTAGTAAATTATTGCTTGTCTATCTTGATTCTATTATTTATATGTATAAAAAGGTGGCAAACTGGCAGAATCGTTAGCACGCCAGGTGAAATGCTTAGTAATATTTCGTCCGTCTTTACGTTCTGAGTTCAAATTCTGTTGAGGTTGACTTTGCCTTTCATCCTTTCGGGGTCAATAAATTAAGTACCAATGAAAGACTGGAGTTGGTATAATCAACTACTCCCCCTCCCGCAAAATTTCAGGCCTTGTGCCTTTAGTAGAAAGGATTATTTATATGTATAAAGGCAGTGAGCTGGCAGAATCTTTTGCACACTGGGCAAAACTCTTAGTAGTATTTCATCTGTTTTTACTTTCTGAGATCAACATCTGCTGAGGTTGAGTTTGCTTTCCATCCTTCTGAGGTTGTTAAAATAAATACCAGTTGGACACTGGAGGTCAATGTAATCTACTATCCTCCATCCCAAAATTTCAGTAGAAAGGATTATTTAAATATAGTATCCTATAGTAGAAATGGTGCCGGTGGCACGTAAAAGCACCCACTACACTCTCGGAGCGGTTGGCGTTAGGAAGGGCATCCAGCTGTAGAAACTCTGCCAGATCAGATTGGAGCCTGGTGCAGCCTTCTGGCTTGCCAGTCCTCAGTCAAATCGTCCAACTCATGCTAGCATGGAAAGCGGATGTTAAACGATGATGATGATGATGATGACAGATAAGGAAATAATTTATTCTCAAACGCAGAATAATGCTGACAGAACAGCAGGAACAAGATAAAATATCCATATTTTGCAGAAAAATTTGTCAGCTTCTAGCCATGAGACTCGAACTCACATCCCTATGATATTTAAATGTATGTATGAGCGTGGTAAGCTGACAGAATCGTTAGAGAAACAGACAAAATGTTTAGCTCTATTTCTTCCAATTCTTTACATTCAGAGTTCAAATTTTGTCAAGGTTGACTTTGCTTTTCATCCTTTCAGGGTCAATAAAGTAAGTATCAGTTGAGCACTAGGGTCAACGTGACCACCTACCCCCTCCCCTAAAGTTACTGACCTTCTACCAAAATTTTAAACTGTTATTTATAGCTATGTGTAACAAAATTATGAATGATACGTTTTTCAAGCATTCCTGTTTTCTAAAGTCTCGAATTATATTTTGTTTGGTCACTTATAGAAAACCCTCTTTGCTGACCGAAGCCATCCAAGTAAGAAGAAAGATCGTCCAAACAATCAAGCTAACGTCATTGCTCTTCATAGCAATGGTGTGAATACAGATGAACGTCGACGTCCAAATGTTAATGTAGACTGCCATGAAGCAGGCACTGGTTACACACCTCTAATACTTGCTGTTCTCAATCGTAAGTAGATATACAAATTATGATTTTTATATTGTTGTCATAATTTAATTGTTCCAGAGTTTCTTGCTATCAATTGATAGACACAGGCATGGTTTCGTGATTAAGAAGTTTGCTTTGCAACCACATGGGTTTGAGGTTCAATCCCACTGTGGAATACCTTGGGCAAGTGTCTTTTACCATAGCTCTAGGCCAATGCTTTGTAAGTAAATTTGATAGATGCTGTGTGGAAGCCTGTCATGTGTGTGTGTGTGTGTGTGTTTCTTTGTTCCTCCCTCCACCACTTAACAATTAGTGTTGGTTTGTTTATGTCCTTGTAACTTCACAGTTTAGCAATGCAAACCAATAAAATAAGTATCAGACATAAAATATAAGTACTGGGGTCAATTTGTTTCACTAAATCGCTTTAAAGTGGTACCCCTGCATGGCTGCAGTCCAATGAGTGAAACAAGTAAAAGATAAAAGATATTTCATGATCATATTTCTCATAGAAAAACATTTTCTATGTGTTTCAATTAATTTCAAAAATAATTGAAGATTTTAAGGGGTTTAGTAAAATAGTTAATTTTCCTATCTATTGGTTGCTGTTGTTGTTGTTGCTTAGATCCAGGTCATCTTCATTAGCAAGTCCTACAATCAAAGACTTTCCAGCCTTGACCCTCCTACCTTTTTGTATTTTTATCACAAGTAATATTGTCCAGTGCATACTTAAGATGGTAAAGCTTAGTTTGAGGGTGGCTGCTATTTCAAGCAGTTTAATCAGCCAGATAGAGGATTCTTTATTTCATTGATGTATCAATATGGTGTTTGTAAGATAACTTAATATAAGATTCATTCTTAATATCATGATAGAAGGTCTTAATTTAAATATATAAAATTTAACACAAGTTGTTCCATATCATAGGACTAGGTGGTCTCAGGTATTAAAATGGTTAATCTTTACATAAATGGCAAAAGTCAATCACTCTGATACTGAACCCCAGTTTCTCTAACAGAGGAGAGACAAATCTTCTGTTGAACAAAAAGTTACATGGACTTTCTCAAAAATACTTCCAGCCCAGTCCTTATATGGCTGTGGTTAAGTAGTTTACCAGTTTGATCCAACTGCATGGAACTTTGGGTGAGTGCTTTCAGAGAGACCGTTCCTGTTCTTGAATGGAAGATTTTATTTGTTGTCTGGTTTAACACAACCATCTGGTTTGTGGGTGCTTTTAGTAGAGCTCAGGAGTTTAATTTGTTGTAAGAATTTCAGCCATGTCTCCCATTTGCAGGTAGCTTTCTTCCTTCCATCTACCAGATTCGGATGCCCAGACATGGATCATGAACTCTACATTTCCATCTCAGACTAAGCCATTAGAAGAAAAGAAATACAAAAAAAAAGAAAACTAAGGTAGTACAAAATAACATATTGTCCCATAACACAACACCAGAATAGATTTGAACCGATAGTCCATGTAGTGAAATTCAAATTTCTTATCTAGTTAGGTATTTTGTTTTTTCTAAGTATATGAGGGAGATAAAAAGATAAGGAAAAAATTAAGAGCAACCCATACATCCAACTCAACAAATATATACTTTTGAGTGATTTAGTACCTCTTTGTACATACCAACATGCAGTATTTTGTTCTTGAACTTTGCACATATAAACTTGGAGCTTAAAACTAGCCAATCAAACATTGAAGGCCAACCAATAGATCCAGTTCATTAAATATACTATGCTCTAGTCTGGCCTGGTACTTCACTGCACACTCTGATATGACATATTTTGTTCCTGAACCTTACTTAAATAGATTTATACAACATCATTAGATAATCAGAAATTTGAAAACAACTTACAAGTTATACAGACTCCAGAGAGCTGTTGAATACCTTTATATATTACATGTATCATACTGAGGGCACATTGCATTCAGATTGTGATTCTTGTATTAACAGCAGCAGAAGCTTGAAAGTGAATTTGACTAATGTAGAATAGCAGAGATTATTACTTGGTATTTGTAATAGCAATCTAGTAACCCAGTATAGTACTTGTGCCTAGGCAATTGATGTTTTAACTATTCTGACATACACATATTGTTTGTCTTCTGTAATGCAAGTGATAAGGATTTTCAAAATGTTTCTCCTCTAAGTCCCTTGCTAGCTATGTTGTTGTTGGTGGCGGTGGTGGTGGTAGTGGTGGCGGTGGTGGCATAGGCAGTTTTGATAGTGATAGATAAATTATTTTGTTGTGATAACCTGGAGAACTTATGACATTTATTATTTGCATAATGCAATGTAGTGTGATGACATAATCATTATAAACTGATTACCAAAAGTCATTGGATGAAAAGAGTGCCACAGAAGATTTTGTCTCCATAAAGAGTATATGGACTAAGTTACGTTAGCAGAGAATACTCCTTTCCAAGTTATGTTCACTGAAGGAATGAACTTATCATTGATAGCTAACAAAACACTTACTAATTTTACAATGCAATTGCTGCATACAGCAATGATTTGCATCACACTGTAGAAGCTCTAAGCAATGACTCTGCTGGCTAGAAATTGCAGCTGAATTTCTCTCAAATCACAAAGCAGTTCTATAAATGCAAAAAGTCAGGATGGTCACAGACAGATTGTTTTTGATCATTTTGATCAAAAGTCTGTTTAATCAGGGGGTTTTGTTAAACCCCCTGTGACAGCTGGATGGACCAAACCATTGGGAGTTAAGTATCTTGGCCATAGACACAGTGCAGTGTCTGTGACAGGATAACATAGGACCCACCAACCGTTCAGTTAGTAATCTGACACTATTGATTCGACCATCTTTACTTTGTTGTATAGAGTAATGTAGAAGTTAAGAAGTATAAAGCTGTGTAGTGTAGTGTTTGGCATGGTTCCAAATATTTTTCATTTTCATATTGCTGTTTATGCTTCAAGCCTGTAATATATTCAAATATTATTTCTATATAAACTGTTTGGTTTCTTACTTGCTTATGGCACTGAATGAAGGTAGAAACATTGCCAGACTGCTGCTAATGTGCCAAAGTGTTTGTGTGACGTGAAACAGGCTGCAAAATCTCGTTTATGTGTATGATGTACACACACACACACACACACACACACACACACACACACACACACACACAGGTATATGTATATATATGAATATATGTAATATACATATATGTAGTCTTTCACTTGGCTTTTCTTTTTTAATCTTTTTGTAGACATTAATTAAGAATGGTTGTGGTTTATCTGCAGCTTCGCATGGTTGTCTAACATGTAGAGAATATTAATTTAGGGCAGCGTTTCTTAAACTTTTGCCTGTATTCTCCAATCCACTTTAACCAGTTCAATAATCCCATTTTTCTTGTCTTATAATAAAAAGGTCTTGTATGCAAATACATAGTTTATTCCTTAACATTAACAAACAGCCTTTTATCAGTTTAACATTAGCATCCTTAAACTCAACATTAACAAGAATAAATCTAGCCAAAACAGTATGAATTATGACAAAGATTATTTTTTTAACTCTTAAAGCAATTTTCTCATGGTTAAAAAATTTGCTTCTCAACCACATGGTTTTTGGGTTCAATTTCACTGTGTGGCACCTTGATTGAGTATATTGTACTATAGCTACAGGGCAACCAAAGCTTTGTGAGTGGATTTGCTAGATGGAAATTGAAAGAATCCCATTGTATATATATATATATATATATATATATATATATATATATATATATATGTATATATAAATGGAACAAAAACGGAATAGAGGGCATTAAAACGTTCGGACAGATAGACAACAAAAAGAAGGACAGGCAAAAAAAGCCGGGTCATTCTTGGCTTTCTTTCATCAGTCAAGTACCAGAAGTCATGACCATTTTAGACAGTTACACTTGAGATGGTTCGATCTGGTTGTCTCCCTAAAAGTCTAAGCTAAGAGCATTAGGCCCCTTTGTAAGAAAGCTAGTGAATGTGTTTGGCAACAAAGACAAAAAAACAATATATATATATATATATATAATTGAAAGGATTTGGAGTCAACTAGAAGAAGTAGAGTTGGACATTTATTTTCAATCACTACAATTGTTTCCATGTAACGTAGTTCTTCAGATATGCAGGTACTTGATTATGCAACTGTTTCCCTGCATTATGAGATCTAGTTGTGTTTCCTCAGACAATATGTAAATATTGTCTCCATAAGTTCAAATTCTCGGTTTCAAGGCCATCCTCTGTCTGTCATGGCCTGGAGTTCGTAGTGGCCAGTTTGCCAATGGACTTTCTGCCACAACACATCCTTTGATAAACTCAGTGGCTGCTACTAACTCCAGGCCATGACAGACAGTGGGGATGCCCTTGAAACTGAGAATTTGAACTTACGGAGACAATATTTACATATCACTTGAGGAAACACAACTAGATCTTATAATGCAGGGAAACAGTTGCATAATCAAGTACTTACAAGCCTGGAGAACTACGTTGCATGGAAATAATTGTAATTATTGAAAATAAATGTCCAACTCTACTCCTTCTTGTTGACTCCAAATTCTTTCAATTATCTATTCACACATGACAGAAGCCCAAATGCAAATGTGGAAGTATGTATAATACTACTACCAGATAGCACTAGGTGAAATCTGAAGGTGGACGAGCTTTATACTGTACTTTACTATGTTCTTAACAGACTATGCCATAACTATATATGTATATATAAGCACCCATGCTGGCGCCACATAAAAAGCAACTGGTACACTGGGAAGTGATTGGTGTTAGAAAGGACATCCAGCTGTACAAACCATGCCAAAATAGACAACTGGAATCTGGGCAGCTACCCAGTTACCCAGTTCTTGTCAAACCATCCAATCCATGCCAACATGGAAAGCAGACATTGAATGATGATGATGTGTGTTATTATCTCCTTGCCTTGACATTCTGTGATAGTTGTAAGTGAGTGTCACCATCATACAAGCAATGCCTTTCTTTTCCAGTCTGCCCTGAAAACATGTCTGGTCATGGGGAAATAGTACCTTATTTGAAAATAAGTAAGGGTTGGTGATAGAAGGGACATCTAGCTGTTGAAAATCTGCCTCAACAAATTCCCTCCAGCCCATGCAAACATAGAAAAAGGGGATGTTAAAACGGTGATGAGGAAATGCCAAATTTTCCCCTGGAATCCTGAAATTGTTTTCTCTTGGTTAAGAATTGTAGATTTAGAGTTTGACGTACTTTCTAACAAAAACACAGAGAGCTACAAATAAGATTAGTGGTTATTGATGAGGCTGAGATCTTATTAATAAATCATTGATGTGTTTTCTGTGTCTTTATTAAGTTGAATGCTCATAAAGTGATTGAGTGAGTAATGGGGGAAGGGAAGAGATTTATAAGTGAGAGAAAGAGATAGGGAAGTAGAAAGAGAATGAGGAAGGGAAGGAGTGAGTGATGTAAGGAGATAAGAAGAAGTGAGTGAAGTAAGGAGCTAATGGGTGTGGATTAAAAGAGAGAAATTCGAGATGCTGCTGTCGGGTAGTAACAGGTCATCTACCACTTGGTTTGTTAAATAAACATTGAAGTCTTGACATTATTTTTTTGCTTTTAAGGAGTAAGTAAAGGAAATAGATATATTTTTTTAAATTTTGTTTTGTTGAATCCATCAAGTCAAGAGATTGTTCTTTTTGTTGTTTAGTCCCACCCACCTCTATCAACCCTACTCCAAGTAGACCAATGATCAAATACATTCCACCTATGAACACTCTTGTTTACACACCAAGTAAATCTAGGGATACATTAACTAATATGTAATCCTTTTTTAAAGAAGATAGATTCGATTTGTGAGAGATTTGACTGCTATTTCTAGCTGGCTTAATGACCACTCTGAAGCTCTTTCATTGGTTTGTGAGATTAAGAGGCTGAGTGGCTAAATGGGAAGTTTGATATCTTATTGGCTAAGAGAATATGACTTAATTTAACAGTCACTATTTTAACTGTTTTCAAAAGAAAACAGAGATAAATAATGGTTATATAGAAGCCATGTGAAGGCCTTTCATGTTGTGTTAATATTGTGTTGTGTTACTATTTGCTATTATAACTTGGTGGATAGTCTGAGCTTGGCAGTTTTGGAAGGTATCCAGACTAGAAGGACAACTTCAAGCCAAGGGAGATGTGCTGTAACAGCTACTCTGATTCATAGGGCTCACACTTGCAGATAGCCATCTCCATCCCAATAATGGTGAGTGAGGATATGGCCCAGGGGCCAAACACACCAGAGGTCTCCTATGCCCCTGGCTTGACCATAAAACTATCAGAGAGTGACCAATATAGTTTGCTTTTCTTAGCCTAATGAGCAGTGGATCCTAGACTGGTAGCTGAACACACCAAGTTGCTGCTGGAGAAGGTGTCACAGCATGCTACATCCCAGTAGATGGGGGTCCTACCACCACAGAATGGGAAAATCATCATGCTGTCAGGTTTTTTACTGTCCCTTCAGTCTAGCCTTGCTGGCTCAAACTGGGAACAGAAGCCTGTGGCATCTAGGCCATGGTTTATGATTTCGTTAAGAGCAACATGGAGCAGAAGGCAGCCAGCACTATAATCCCTCACTAGCTGTAAGTGCCTGCAAACAGTATCAATCCTGGCATTAACTCAGATAAGGAAATACCTCAGGTGGGTCATGACTCTGTTCATCTCCAAGAGAGCTCGAAATGGAAACAAATAGATAAGAAGAGTTTTTAACCAGCAACAACCACACCTCGAATAACCCTCATCGGCTGTGGTACTGCTTCTGCATGTATCTGAAGTCCCAGAACTTCCTTTTGAGGATGAAAACATTCATTCATTCATTCAATGTTACACCCAGTAATTAGTAAGCTATGTTTTATAGAGTTAAGCTGTTGTACATCAGAAGACAAATGTTCTACTATAGCCTCAAATTGAGCAAAGCTGTAGTGAAATTTTGCAGACAGAAACTGTACAGAAACCCATATGTACACACACACACACACACACACACACACGTGTGTGTGTGTGTGTGTGTTGACAAAAGTATCTTGTGATATTTTATGTAAGTTGCTTACATGTAAATTGCTTCCCTTTAGATCTTCTTGACTTTGCATTTCATCTACCTCTGAATTAGATCAAATAAGTTCCAAGGTATCAGTCTATATAATAGGCAGTGGACTGGCAGAATCATTAAAGCCTGTGGTATGTAGTTAAGATCCTTTGTATTCCAAATTCAGATCCTGCTAAGGCCAAATTTGCCTTTCATTCCTTCTTTCTCAATGAAGTGAAGTACCAATCAAGTATAAGGCCTTTAATATTCCTATAAAGCATCCTAGATGAGGCTAGAAATATGATAGACAACCAAGAATAAGGCATATTTTCAGTTTAGTGACTGAATCCAGTAAAAATAAATAAGACTTGCAGAGATTAGTTCCATAGGATAATGAGTAATGAGTAGCAAATTTACAGCAATATTTTCATTTTCAGGCATGGCTATTTATGTTTGTTTACATTACTAATGCACTTAGGAATGGAATGTTATAACTTCCATTTCTTCCTTCCCTTAAATTAGTAATCACCTATTAACAGATATAGTAAGTTATTGAAAGACAAGGTGATTCTATCATATTTGCATGGGTTATTGCCAATGATGTAATTCCTGGTGTTATGTATTAGATGTTGTATGAAGTCTTGTGTTTTAAACATATCAGAAGTTTTAAGGTATATATAACAAGTACATATATGTACTTGCTTCAGCACTACATACATTAAAATTGGAATGATACAGAGAGGCATTCCATATTTTTTAAAGGCACAGGCATGGTTATGTGGTAAGCTTGCTTCCCAACCACATGGTTGTGGGTTCAGTCCCGCTGCATGGCAGTATATATTATTAAAGTGGTGCTCCAGTATGACTGCAGTCAAATGACTGAAACAAGTAAAAGAGTGCGTATGTGTGTGTGTGTGTATCTATGTGTGTATCTTTGTGTCTGTGTTTGTCCCCCACCCCTGCTTGACAACCAGTGTTGGTGTATTTACATCCCCATAACTTAGTGATTCAGCGAAAACAAAAAACTGATAAAATAAGTACCAGGCTTATGAAAATAAGTCCTGGGGTCAATTTGTTTGACTAAAACCCTTCAATGGCAGTGCCCCAGCATGGTCACAGTCAAATTACTGAAGCAAGGAAAAGAAGAAGATAAAAGATAACAATATACAGATGTATGGCATTGTTTAAAATGATAAAAACTTGAATCACATTCATGTATTTTTTATGATTTTATTTTCATCATTTTGTTTTCTGGGTGTAAATCCTTATCTTTGTTCAGTATCTTTTTTTTTTTTTTTTGCTCTCAAACATCAGTAATGAAAATACTTATATGATACTGAGGTTTGTTACAAAACAAACCTTTAAATTGACTAAGTTTGGGACACTAGTTATCTTATGACTACTTGCAACATTTTATGGTCTGTTTATTGACCCTTTTGAAAACAACCTGCTTGAGATAATCCCTGGTTCTATGATACTAACTTCCTATTCTAAACCAATCTAAATTATAACTTTGTGTCAAAACTTCTTGTTAATCTATGTTCCAAAAGTCAATTTAATAATGAAAAAGTAACTTAACTAAATTATTTATTTTATGAAATTACTCAAAGCAGAGAATGTATTTCAACAGAAATAAGGTAATGAAAACAGTTAAAAGGTTTAAGTGTTTCACTTTATGTATCACTATAGGCAACTGGACTAATATATGTGTATTTGCTAAATTTATTCATTTATTAAGCTTCCATATGTTATTTGGCTTTATTTTAATTAGTGAATATCTCTATTAATTTTTTTTTAATAAGACATTCTATTGCATTAGAGCCAAATATTTTGATTAAGTGAAGCATAATTCAAAAATAGAAAAAATAAAAAAACACATTCCCCCCTGGCCCAGACAGATGAAATATTTAATAATTCAAAAAAGATTTTAGTAAGAGAAATAAATTGATATAACACTTTCTGTTAATATAACCGCAAAATGACATAATCCTGCTTTTTCAGTAAAAACTACTGGTAATAGTAATTTCTTTGTGAATAAAGGTATTGTCACTAAACTACATATGTCCTGTTGGCCTATGAAGAACCCCTGTTAGTCTATCACACAAAGACTCTTTCTTTAGACAATTCTTGTTTGCCATGCCATGCCATGCAAATTTCTTAAAGCCTCTCTATCCTAGTGTAGGTCATAGTAATATAAACACATTTTCTTTGGGATATTTTTTCTCTGGGTATTTTAAAGTTAGCTCTCATTTCAGCTGTTGTGTGTGTGTGTACCCTATATTTTCTATGCAGGATATTTGCTGCCCCTTTCTTCTTGTGCGTGTAGTTCATATAGACTCACAACTGTAGCATCAACTGCCTGTTGAGTTCTCATGCACTCTCCATGATTACATATTTCACTAAGATGAATTCAAATTGAATTTTCAGTATTCATAAGCATCTATCTGCTCTATCTCTCTCACTATTTGTGTGTGTGTGTGTGTGTGAACAAATGAATATATATGTATATATATATATATATATATATAATATAAGAAGGAAAATGCACACAGTTTACATAGTTTTAATATATTTCGTTTTTATATATATATTTTATAAGTGAAAGAGTATTGTGTTTGTCGACTGGTTTCACTTTCATTAATCATGACATTGAAATTATTGTAATAACGTATTTTCTTAGGAAGATTCAATCACAAACTTCTCCACACACAACATGGTCTAAAATCTTAAGAAAATATGAAATTACAATAATTTCAATGTCATGATTAGTGAAAGCGAAACCAGTCAACAAACTCAATACTATTTCACTTATAAAATATATATATCGTCATCATCATCATCATCGTTTAACATCCGTTTTCCATGCTGGCATGGGTTGGACGGTTTGACTGAGGTCTGGAGAGCCAGCAGCTATATGTATAGATATATATATATATGTGTGTATAGTCTGAATTTTATAGTGTTAATTATCCATCACAGCTGGTCTTACCAATCATTTTCGTGTGAAGTTATATAATGGAGTGTTAGGCAACAAACCAGTTATATGGTATACACTCATCAGAGATAGCCATTATATAACTTCATGCAAAACTGATTGGTAAGACCAGCTGTGATGGATAATTAACACTATAAAATTCAGACAATATACCCACTCTACTTACAGTTATACAAGTGCATCTTCTCCCTGATTTATGCTCTCTAAGACGATTCAAGCATTATATGTATTAAGTCATATGTAAACAAACATAAGTCTGTTTTTGAAGCATCAAAATGTATTGTAGAACAAGTAGAAAGATATATTTTTCAACACGTAAATGAAGATAGAACAGCATATATAGGATAAGATCCTTTTAGAGCAGAAAAGTTTGTCGGCAACCAGCCATGAGATGGCTGGTTGCCGACAAACTTTTCTGCTCTAAAAGGATTTTATCCTATATATGCTGTTCTATCAGCATTTACGTGTTGAAAAATATATCTACTTGTTATATATATATATATATCAAAATTGTGTAAAATATGTGCATTTTCCTTCATTTATTTTATATGCATATTTTTGGCATTACAACTCATCACGTGGGGATAATCGAAATTCTCCTCCTCCTTTTTTTGTTATATACATATACATATATATATATATATATATATATATATATATCATTATCATCATTCAATGTGCATGTTCCATACTGGCATTGATTGGCTAATCTGACAAGATCTGACTAGAATGAGGACTGCATTGGTCTCCAGAGTCTGCTTTGGCAAGGTTCCTATGGCTGGATGCTTTTCCTGATGCCAAACACTTTGCAGAGTGTACTGGATGATTTTCCCATGGCACTAGCACTAGTAGAGTCAACAAATAACTCACAAGCGTAGGAGTGGCTGTATGGTAAATAGCTTGCTTACCAACCATATGGTTCCAGGTTCAGTCCCACTGTGTGGCACCTTGGGCAAGTGTCTTCTACTATAGCTTCAGGCCAACCAAAGCCTTGTGAGTGGATTTGGTAGATGGAAACTGAAAGAAGCCCGTCATATATATGTATATGTATGTGTGTGTATATGTTTGTGTGTCTGTGTTTGTCCTCCCAACATCACTTGACAACCGATGCTGGTGTGTTTACGTCCCTGTAACTTAGCGGTTCGGCAAAAGAGACCGATAGAATAAGTACTAGGCTTACAAAGAATAAGTCCTTGGGTTGATTTGCACGACTAAAGGCAGTGCTCCAGCATGGCCACAGTCAAATGACTGAAACAAGTAAAAGAGTAAAACAAAATCCTTTCACAGAATAGGAATGTAGTGTTGAGGGAGATGGCTTAGTGTCTGGTGTAGAGAAGCTAAAGTAGGAAGAGAGGCTGGAACACTGGAACAGATGTCTTGCTGTAGATGGGACACATAGGTACCACAGCAGAAAATGGAGAAAGGATGGTGGAGATAAGCTATCAGGCCTTACAGTCTTGGATTTAGTCTTACTGCATAGAACCTTGGACAAGTGTCTTCTACTATAGCCCCAAGCTGACCAAAGCTTTGTGAGTGGATTCAGATGGAAAATGAAAAAAGCTTGTCATATATATTTGTGTGTGTGTGTGTGTGTGTGCATGTGTGTACCTTTGTTCTGACATCATGTTGTAAACGAGCATCACCATCATATAAGTGATGTTGTTCATTTCCAGTTTTCCATGGGAAAACATGTCTGGCCATGGGAAATATTACCATCCCTGGAAACATATAAAGGTTGGCAACAGGAAGGGTGTCCTGCCAACCCAACAAATTCAACTTGACTCATGCAAGCACTGAAAAGTGGACATTAAATGATGATGATGATGATGATGATGAAAAGGAGGAGGTTACAATAACTTTTCCTTTTTTAAAAATTGAATGGGTGGTTTGAGTAAAATTCGGCTACTATTTCTTCCACCTTGAGCGACCAAATAGAGGCTGCCTCATTGACTTAATTAGAGTAGGGTGGTGTGATGTAAGTTAAGCTAGTGTAGTTTAGGTCACAAGTTCTAGCAACACTCGTGTTTACTTTGTTGCCATCTTAGGTGTGTACTCCATTCATCTAACAGTACTGGGCAGTAGGAGGGAATGCTGCCAGTAGTTGTTTGTACTCAGTACTTCCTTATCATAAACTGGAACACACACTGCGTATAAGCTTTGATATTAAACTCAATTCATATATTATTCAACACCTAAACATTATGTTTATTACCTATTTCACTGAAGATCAGCTAAATGTGTGTGTGTTTGTGTGTTTTGTTGTTATTGCTGCTTAACTCTGATCAAAACCTATGATAAAAGCCACTCCATCTTTTACCATCCCAACTTCATTAATCCAACATAATATATTTAGGATTGCTTTATCAACTGGGTTATTTTTTTAAGTTGATATATTATTCTATACGCATTCACACAAATTCGGAATATATATATATATATATATATATATATATATATATATATATATATATATATATATAAATTCAATAATAGGATGAATTCTTTTACAAGAATTTATCAAGTAGCTAGCGTGAAAAAAACCTTATAAAGGGAAAAAAAATCCATCATTTAATCCCCAAATATATATTTATTTATATAAGGGCATTACTATACAATAATGCCTCTCGCACTATGAGGGACTCTAAGGTCAGACTACTATAAAAAACACATTTTTACCGAACACGAGTCTGACCTTAGAGTCCCTCATAGCGTGAGGCATCGTTGTATAGTAATGCCCTTATATAAATATATATATATATATATATATATATATATATATATATATATATATATATATTATTGGTGGTATATGACTGTCTTTATGTTTGTAGACACTAGAACCTGTCCTGCTGGTATTTAGAACAAACAAATGTGCTGCATTTATATTTTATATTTTTTATTTCATTGTCATATTTTTGAAATAGGTAGATTTCCTTCTATATCTAATTGTATCTGTGTTTCTGTTACTACTTACTTACTCCTTTAGCATTTAAACCAGTCATATCCAACCCAAATATTCAATCTCTTTTGTCCAAACCAGCCAAATCTGGCCTATTACACCTACTTTGCAATGTCATTCTGAAAATAAACATTCACATCATCAAAATCTCAAAACTACAAACTAATGCATGCTTAATTCAAAACAATTTGTATAAATAAGCTTTATAATTGGCAGAATAATCTGAATTCCAAAGGGTTAAACCCTTTGCTCCATATGAAGTATAGGCCATCAACTTTTCTTCACTGTTTTTGACTGGGTTTTCATTTGTACTTCTCTCCATTTGGATCCTTGCTTTTTTAGTTTTGGTTCACCAATTTCTGGGTCACCCTCTCTTTTGCCTTCCTTATGGTTTCCAGATCAAGGCCTGGTGTGTGGTGCAGGATGTTGGTTTTCTTTTGGATTTTTTCTGCAACTGCATCACATTCTTTTCCTGAGGGAAGGCTTTCTTTCTCCAGATTTTGTTGGTTACAAATTGTCATTGATGCTTCTGTAACTTGACTCTTTTTCAAGGTAGGCTTGTTTGCCCTACACAAACCCATTTTCATCTCTAGAAAGAGGTGGTCCATATTAGTTTGGCCTCTATCCTTTGGCTGGTCCAGAATGAAAAACCCTGTCGGGAGCTTGTGTTCTGCTGAAGCAGTTCTCTGGGTCATTGAGGTACACTAGCTATCACACCACAATAAGGACTGGACTTTGTAGTGGATGTGTGTCTGTATGGTTGAATGGTTGAGAACTTCTCTTCACAACCATAAGGCCCAGGATTCAATTTCACTGCACAACATCCTGGTTAAATGTTATTTTCTACAGCCTTGGTTCAATATACCTTGATTCTGTTTAAGAATTACATAAAAGGTACATGTGTCTGCAAAATGCTCAGTTACACACTCATTCAATGAGCAGGGAATTTGGTTGATCAAATAACTGAATGAGTTTTGCAGGTATGTAATGTTTTGCATTTTAATGGCTTAGCGGAGGAATAGCAGTGCCAAGACCCTTTTCAAGGCCTCTGAAACAGATAGAGGGAAAGGACAAGGTCATCTTCAAGCAGAAAACATGATCTGGATGCTTACAACAGAGTAAACTTTGCTAAAGATACCTATGGGCCAGGAAGTATGGGTAGTGGTAGTGGCAGTGGTGGAGGTAAAGGTGGTGGTGCTAGTGTTAAACTATGTAATGGATTAATCTTCTTCTAACAGGCTTCCACATAGCCTCTGTTGACCAAGCTTCACTCACAAGGCTTTTGTTCACCCAGGGTCATGGTATAAGCCCAAGGTGCTGAACAATAGGATAGAACCCAAAACCATGCAGTTGAAAAGTAATTGTTTTAACTCTACAGCCATGCATGAATATTTGTATGTACATATAGGTGCAACATAAATGCATGTTGATGTTTGTAAGTTGTAACATAAAAGATATGATCATTCATGCTCTCAAATTAATCTTGCATTAATCCAAGTTTTACAAGAATATAAAATCACTTCTCCATTATCATCATTGTCGTCATCATCGTCATCATCATCATCATTATCAATAGTCATTTAATGTCCAGCTTCCATGCTAGCATAGATTAGACAGTTTGACAGGGCCTGAGAAGTTGAAGGAAAGAAGCGAATTATCTGTCAATGTCCACTTTGGTATGGGTTCTATGGCTGGACACCCTTCCTAATGCCTACTATTTTACAGAATGTGCTTGATGCTTCTTCATGGCAGCAGAACTAGTGAAGATTGCTTCATAAGTTGCTAGACTAAGGGCCTAAAGTGGCTCCTATTAATGAGGGTGAACAGAAGAGAGAGTAGGTGATGATTCTAGGTGGAGGAATGTGGGATGGTAAGCAAGAAAAGAGGATGGGGAGTTTTGTAGGGAACTGGAAGAAGGAAGGTATCAGTGACAAGGTTGAGAAAAAGGTTTGGACAGAGTTGAACATAAATAACTATTTAAACCAAAGCACATACAATACAAATAATAAAAGACAGAGACATATTGATCCAAAAAATTCTCAAATCAAATTAAATAAAACAAAAACAAAATAAAAATCTATTATTTTTCCTATAATTTCAGAATTAAAAGAAATCAGCCAGTTGTTACTTGCTTCTTTTGCTGATCCCAATGAACAGGATTTTAAAGGGTAAGTAATGATTTATGTATACAAGAAACTCTTTAATGAATTGAAAGTGGTGCCTCAGTAGGGGCTTGACCACAATGCCTCAAATATTACAGGATTTAAACTTAGGTATGGCTGTGTGTTAAGACGTTTGCTTCCCAACCACATGGTTTTGGGTTCAGTCTCACAGTGTGACATCTTGGGTTGGTGTCTTCTACTATAGCCCTGAGCTGACCAATACCTTGTGAGTGGATTTGGTAGATGGAAACTGAAAGAAGCACATCATGTGCGTGTGTGTGTGTGTGTGTGTGTGTGTCATGTTGTGTTTGTTTCCTACCACTGCTTAACAAATTGTGTTGGTTTATTTATGTCCATGTAACTTGATGGGTTGGCAAAAGTGATAAATAGAATAAGTACTTTGAAAAAGAATAAATACGGAAGTCCTGGAGGTGATTTGTTCAACTAAAACCCTTCAAGGCTGTATCCCAGCATGGCTGCAGTCCAGTGATTAAAACAAGTAAAACATAAAAGATAATTTTTTACTTATAAAGCCATTACATTGCTTTTTTAAATGATTAACCAGAAGATGGCCAGTGTCCAACCTTTGTGACCCTACCTAGTTGGTGAGAATGATGCAGTTGATGCTCAGTATAAACAGATCAACATTTGCAAGAAAAGTATGAGAAGAGAGAGGATTCTAGAGATTTATAGTCCTAAGGAGAAAATACTAGACAAAGTAATTTACACAAACTTTGTGCAGTTAGACACAGTGCAGTGACTGGAACAAGTGAGACATAGGCAAGTGGGCCAAGTCAGAAGAGTAGAGAATGTAAAAAGGGGAAAAGCATACATTTTTGGCCCAGTTTTTAGAGAATAAATCATTGACAATCAGTCAAATACATCCAGCCTAGGATGTCTCTGTCTGCAGTTGGAACACTACTGCATACATACAAGCAAGTACTCCACTATGGGTCTTACTGAATGTTTCTACACAGACGTACACATATCATCATCATCATCATCATTTTAACATTCACTTGTCCATGCTTGCATGAGTCAGATGGAATTTATTGAAGCAGATTTTGTACAACCAGATGGCCTTCCTCTCACCAACCCTCACCTTGAAATAGGTGATGTAATACCTGACCATGGTCAGATGTGTTTTTTATGTCTGACCATGGAAGACTGGAAACAGACAACATTGCCAGTATCATAGTGATGCATGCTAATGGCCATCAAGAGTACATACATACATTCATGTAAAAAGTGAGGCAATAATGGGGTAGCGATTTATGTAAAAACAACAAAATAATGGGTTCATTAGGTTAAGTTTTATTTGTAAAATACAGTTGCTTTGAATTTACTTCAGAAGGAGGTCTATGTTTGTGGTGGTTAGTTAGGGTAGGGGCACTAGGAAAGTGGCCCAGGTGTCAAGGTGAGGCAGCAACCTGAAAAAGTTTGGAAACCACTGCATTATGATAATCACAACTATGACAATGAAAGCAAGAATAATGACAGTGATTATTCTAGTTATGTTGGTGAGAATGATTAGAACTATGATAAGCAGACACATATTGTTTATTTAAGACAACAACCTTGATTTCTATTTAGACTCTAACAACAACAAAAGCACATTACACACCTTATTTGGTGAATATAAAAATGTTGTTACTATTAAGAAAAATATTTTTAACAGAATATTTATATTCATGTCTTCAAAAATGTTATTTTATTGATCAGTAGATTTAGATCATATTTTTCCCTCACCTTTGTTTTTGTTTTTTGTTTTCTATTTTACCAATCTTTGAAAGGTTAAAAACCTGCATAAGCAGTTTCAAGTGTCATTGTGTATTTCTGAGTGCATATGTTTGTGTGTATGCATGCATGCACATGCTTGTGTGTGTGTGTGAGAGAGAGAGAGAGAGAGAGAGAGAGAGAGAGAGAGAGAGAGAGCAGGGAAGAATAAATGACTAAGTGTAGATGTATATTTTAAACAAGTATATGACTTCAAAATATAATATAGTTGGAAAACAGGCCAATTACAACTATCTGAACTGGACAGAGAGAAGATTATAAAGAAGAAAAGGAATACAAACAACAATTTGAAATTAAACATATTGATTTCATCTCAAATCCTTCATCTTGAAACTGTGAAAGTCTGATAAAAGTAATTTTGTGTTGCAATTTTCTTAAAATATTCCACTTAGTCTCAATATAGCAGGAATTTCTGGAATAGAAAATTCCTATTATTTCTAATCTTAAAGTTATTGATTTCTTACAAATTTCTTGTTCATTGCTCTGAGCAAAGTAAATTAGTTATGATTAGTAAAAAGCAATTTATATTTCTTTTTTTTTCCTCTCCAAATTTGTTCTTCTGAAAATGGCAGCAACTCATTTTATTTGAAATTAAAATCAAAGAAAGAATGAGAAACAAATACCATTGTTAAAATTTGGTAAAAGTGTGTTATTCTACACAGAGAAAATATTTTGAGATAATATCTTTACCTATGTGTTTTCTATCTAAACAATAATATTTCTCAATTTCTAAGGTGCAAGACTAAGACAATCATGTTAGCAATATTACTTTCATCCAATTGTTGCTTCTATTTTTGTTGTTGTTATAATAGATGGTGGGGTGGCAGAAAGTAGTGGAATCACAGAAATGGTAGAGTACTGGACTCAATGCCTTGTTGTATGTTGTTCCTCTGTTTTCTGATTTAAATTAGAATACCTTTTTAGGTTTTTTCCTTGTTTTGTTTTGTTTTTTTTTCATTGTTTTTGTTTGTATTTTTTACTAGATCCAGTTAAATGATTATTATATGACTTAATTTTACTGTATCTGTCTCTGCAATTATTCACAATGTACTTCCACATTGTACCTAGTTCTTTTAAGTTATCAGACCATTTAATATTTACTAAATTATACAGTGACTGTTCCTATTATGATCTGTAGCACCACAAGATACCTAATCCTTCTTTCAAGTTATTATGCCACTCAGATTTTATTCATCGAAAGGTCAATATATCAATCAAGTCATTTTGTCTGGCAGTATAAATATAAACCATACTTCTCTGAAGAGGTCTAATAAGATCAAAACATATCTTGAGTTGTCACCATACAGTCAAGATCAGACTCACAGACTCCTACATTTGTTTTTTAATTAATTTAAATTAATTAAACTTTCAAGGTTATTTCCACTGTTGTTTATTTCTTTTACTTTTAAACAGAGTTGTTACTTGTTAGGTTCCTGATTCTTCTTTCTTGTCATCAATGTAATGTTAATTAAAATTTCTTGGTTCACTACATTAAATTTGTTAACATGATGAATGAGCTGAATATGGATTGTGAGAAGTTTATAGATAACTATATGTAGCAAGCTAAGCACTGCTAGCTCACATGTCTTCTGAGCAAATTTACCATGTTTCATTGTATCTATGGTGCCAAATGTTTTAACCCATTAGATATCAGTCCACCTGAGACTGCCCCTTGTTCTATGATATAAACTTCCTGTCTAAAGTGGTCTAAATTAAAACCTTCAATCAAAATTTCATGTTACTCTGTTCCAAACAAAGTTATTTTACTAACTTCCTAAATATTTTCAAAATTAATTGAAACAAAGTCAGTATATTCCAGCAGAAATACGGTAACAAAATGGTTAAGAAAAATTTACTTTCAATAGACAGGAGTCATATTCAAGAGAGGACTCACCTTATGCCTTTATTCATTTTGTGGTTGCTTGAAGTTGGTTGTGGTGGTAGTGAGTTGTGCATAGGTATGAGATTTTGCTTGTATTAGATTAATTCTCATCCAATGAACATCAAAAAATTACAGGTAAATAAGTGATCTTTTCAGTTGATGGAGTTGTCAGGTATTAGAGATATTATTCATTATATGATAGAAATAGATGGTAGACTTAATCTATCACTCATTTTAACACCACCACTTGTGGCTCTCGAGGGTGCTTTTAGTGGAGTCTGCTCTGTTGTGACCATTCAGGCCAGATTTTCTGTCTGAAGATAAATTCCTCACTTCTTACCATCAATCTTTGGATGCTGCCCTTCCTCTTCTGAATCATCATCATCATCATCATCATATCCAATTTTCCATACTTGCATGGGTCAGACAGAATTTGTTGAGGGAAATTTCCTACAGAAAGATGCTCTTCCTTTTGCCAACCCTTACTTGTTTCCAAGCAAGGTAATATTTCCCCATGAGCAGACATGTTTTCGTAGAAGACCAGAAACAAATGATACCACTTTTATGACAGTTACACTTGTTTACAACTATCTCATGATATCAAGATGAAGAGGGACAAACACCATACAGACACACAGACATACACACACACACATATATATATATATGGCCTTCTCTCAATTTCTGTCTATCAAATCTACTCACAAAAATTTGGTTGACCTGGTACAATAGTAGAAGACACTTGCACAAGATGCCACATTGTGGGACTGAACTCAAGATAACATGATTGGGAAGCAAGCTTTTTAACCACACAACCATGCTTACACCATACCTGACTTACTTTTGTGGAAAAAAAAAAGATGAGAAGGTTACAATAGAGTTGCTTAGTAATATATAAACACAATGTATATTGGATGGTAAATTGTAACAGTTTGGTGATTGTGTTTTGTGTGTGTTGCATGATGCATTAGTGTTAGATGCTGATTCTATAAAGTACATATGTAGGGGCCCGTATGCTATTATTGGAGGTCAGTTGTGTTGAGTATGTATTATCTGTGTTGTGCAGAAAGTGTACTTATGATATGTACTACTATTAAATTGAAATTTTCTTGCATAGGACAAGGGTTATACTTAGCAGGGCTATTTTTTTTTGACTGTGTAGAGTTTATAAGCCATGGTGTGGTTTTTATATTTTTGTCCATATATTTCTTTATCAAACCTAGTGCTGCAATAACTATTGTTACTGTTTTAACTTTTACACTCTATATCTTGCTTATTTTCATTTTAAGGTCCTTTTACTTTATTAGTTAAAATATTTGTTCCTGTCTTTCATAATTAAATCTAGATAGTTTGCTTTGATCTCCCTTATCAGCCTGGACAGACACAGTCTCTAAATATTGTAGCCAGATTGTTTTAATATACTCTGGTTTATGTTTATATCACAATATGGTCATGAAATACCAGTCAGGCACTTAATTATCTAATTAATTAATTAACAGAATCCCTTACCTTATAAATCTAAGGCCATAAGCCAATGTGAGATTATAATTATCAACTTTGTTTCTCTTCCTTCTGGTAATCATCTCCCATAGAGTGTTTGAAAGTGCATGTCCATCAATAAACCACTGTGAGTATCAATCTGCTTAGACACACTAGAATCTCAGTTGATAATTTAGAAATATACAGTTACAGTATTTCTCCAGAGGACTTTCATTTGATTCTGATGTATATTTAATACTGTTTTATCTTCCAGAAATACCGCTCTTCATATGGCTGTGTTTTGTGGCCGAGCTGACTTGATGGAACTTCTTCTGCAAAATGGAAGTAAAGTAGGTATCCTTACTAAAAAATCTTTTTCATTAATGATTTATTAACAGAGAAAATTCAAACACCACCTCAACATTGATAATTTAACACTTTTATCACAGAATAGTCATGTTAGACATTTAAAAACAGACTTATACAGTTGTATTCACTTTGTGTTCTTTTAACAGTTTTGTATATGTATACTATACAGTATCATTAGTTTCCATCACACATTTCTAACCTGATCACTGGCACAATTCCACTGCATATAGTAATAGTATCACCACTGCTTTGTTCACTATAAATTGTTTCCTGGACACAGGCACACATGTCAGAAAATAGGACAGTCAGTTGAAGTGTTATTTACTGAGCTAGTTTATTGTCTTATTCAGAAGAGACCTTCAGCTGAAGAACCACTTCCACCTGTACCCTCTAACGAGTACTGGCATTAAACTTGGATACATGCAACAGGCAACAATACATCAAAGCATTGAGTTATTCTTGGACCAGAGAACTGGTTCAAATGTTTGCAGCCATGAGGATTTTCTAACTGCACCCAAGAGCTAGGTATTGGTACTGAAGCAAACGATAGACAGTGGTGGGGGGTTTCAATAATCCTCTACTTTCCCTTATAAATGTGTGTGTGTTTGTATCAATCTTCTAAATGAATGTATTTCTTTAAATTGCAGGTGAACATACAGAACAGTGATGGTAATACACCTCTCCATATTGCTTGCCAATGTGACTGTGATAACAGAGTTTTAGTTATGCTGAAACTTTTAACGGTAGCTATTTCATATTTGTTTCAAATCTCTCACAAAGCATTAGTGTAATATCATTTCCATTCAACTAAAAACATCACCACTTGAATGAATGAATGTAAAGTGTATGCTTTTTCTTTTTCTTTTCTTTTTTTTCTTTGTATGTTCATTCATTTTATGTCCATCTTACCATATTTTTTGAGACAGGGTTTCACTGCCAGAGGCTCTTCTTGATGCCAACCATTACCTATTTTTCAAATAAGGGATTTTTTTTAATTTCACAGTGATACAATCATCATATCATCGTTTTACTCAAATGATAACTGGCAGAGATGTGGAAAATCAATATTAATGTGAGCACACACGCACACACGCACACACACGTGCACACACACACACACACACACACACACACACACACATGCATGCACACATGTTTTTCTGTTATTTCTTTAGCTTGTTTCAGGCATTGAACTGTGGCTATATTGGACCATTGTATTGAAGGATTTATTTGAACAAATTGAATCCAGCACATATTTTACATTTGGTATCTATTCCATCAGTCTCTTTTTGCCAAACTACTTAGTTAAGAGAAAACTTCCACACAGTTTCTGTCTACCAAATTCACTCTAGAAATTGGTCAATCTAGGATGATAATAAAATACATGTTGAAAGTGCTGTGCAGTGAGACTGAACCCAAAACCACATAGTTGCAAAGCAAACTTCTTAGCTTCACACACTCATGCTTGCCCCTCTGCTGGTGCAGTATGGTTGAATGGTTAAGAAGTTCACTTTTCCAGCATTGATAAGAAGGCCTTCAACCAACATAGACTAACAGGCAACAGTATATTGAGATTTTATACAGCAATTCTACATCAGTCTGTGGAATATGGAATTTTGATGACCACATTAACTGAATGTTTCTAAGTACATTGAAGTTTAAAATATATGCTAATGTTCTTCATTGAGTCACAGTTTAATTTAAAGTTGTCACTGAAACTAATTTGGAAGACATTACAATATCATATTAGAGTATTCACCCACCCCTTTACAAACATATGTACAATACACACGTTATTACTACAGAAGCATAACATGTCGCATCTTCATAACAACCAACACACAACTTTATCATCAACAAGAGGTATAGCATCTGAGAGAGACTGTTAAGGTCACCAGCAGAATTTACAGGTATAAATAGACTGGACATGGAGAGAACACAACATGCCGAAAATTTCATACTGCACTCTATATTCTTAAATTACATGTTCAACCCTCAGCTAGGCAGAGGCATAGTTTATCAGCAAGAACAAATCTGTGGGCTGCTCTTAATTATTTTGTCAACTACCTGTGTCCTAGCTTTGCTGAATAGAACTGATCTGGGGCTACACAAAAACAATAACTGTTTATTACTACCAACATGCTTTCATTACAACTACCTTCATTCTTATAAATGTTTGACTTGTGTTGATATAAGAAATAATGATAATAAGTATTGTTGAGAGGTTTGCATGTCATTTGAGTTGGTCAATGAAGGTACACTTCAGGAGTATGTTGGGTGGCTTTATTAACAACAAGTAATTTTTATTTGGTTCGAATGACATGAGTGTTTTTGTTTCACTTTTGACACGTAATACTTAAATAGTGGAGGAGGTATGATGTTGCTGTGGGTTGGAAGTATGCAAGAAGTTAAATTGTTTTTTTACTAAAACACAACCGTAAAATTTGAATGAAATTGGTTGTGTAGTTCTGGAGTTTTAGGAATTCACACAGACACACACACACGCAGGCACACAGACATATATTCTCAATTTTATATATATATAGATGTGTAGTGTACATATGGATGTCATTGTTGGTTGCAAGAATAATAACTGAAGCAAACTTATGAACATTTAACTTGATATTTATTGCTGAATATAATGATATTTAGTGTTGGCTATTTACAATGAACAATATTTAAAACTGCCAAATAGGAGAGAGAGAAACTATGCTGCATCCATAGAAGTTACTTATGCAATATTGTGTGAATGTTCAGGACAGACAGTCTGTCTGAGAAGCTGAAGTTGTCTGCACAAATGTCCAGAACCATCTGCATGGCAAAAGGGAAGGAAAATGAATCAGTCAGCCGCCACCTTCAATACTCTGAAGTGAATTGAGTGCTAGAAACAGTTTTTATTGGGGACAAGAGGTTAAATTGTTGAGCATTCATGAAAACCACATCACACCACAACCTCACGCTGATTCGTTGATTTATAGATCCATCACATGAAACTGTGGTGGTTTACTCATGATGTCTGGCCAAGTATCTAGCAGTTAGGTTTCAGATCACCACTACAGTATCATTATTAAATCTTACATATATTTGTAACACAAAGAATTAATAATATTACCCAACTAACTATCCCACCAAGATTCATCTTTCTGGGATGTTAAAACAAACACAACTCAAGTATCTAGGTTGATTTCATTCTCCTAAAATGTGTGGTCTTGTGTCTGTACTAGAAATCAATATTCTCTCATTTATCTTGAAATTTGAACTAAAAACCTTTTTTTTTTAAATGCACTTTTTCAATGTATTTCAGGCTGGAGCTAATATACAGATGGTTAATAAAGTTTCAGCAACTCCTCTAGATGTAGCAGCTATGTATAATAAGAAAGGTAAGTGATACACTTCTAGATTACATCCTTATTAAAACTTTTTGTTTATTTGTTAGTCTGAATGGAGGCAGTGCAATGGCCATAATCTCTTTTAGTTATCTTGCAGGAGAGACGAGAATAGAGCTAACTGAAAAGGATTAGCATGGATAATGATTGTTGTATTGTTGCATATGACCCGGGTCAACTTGTATTATCAAACCTGTGATCACAATACTACACCCATGGCTATCTTATATTTTATATTTATTTGCACATAGTGTAATTACAAACAAAACTATTCAATGTGTTATTTTTTTTTTATAAGAGAGAAGGGTGTGATATGAAGAAGATTTAGCTGCTATTATCTGGTTGCATGGTCATGTAATGGCTTGGCTGCTATTATTAACTGGTCGGTTCATATGGATAATGGACATTCTATATTGTTAAAAACTACCCTTACACAGTGGCAAACTACTCTTCTATCATACTGTAAAGTATTGTATTGTTTATTATTTGTTAGTTGGTAAGAGAAAGCGAAGGGAAAATGCCCAAATTTTTAATCTTTAGCATCTCTAGAAAGTGTTGTGGGAATATCTAAATGAAGTTGATACAGTTAATATTTAGTTGAAATTAAGGCAGTGAGCTGGCAGAAACGTTAGCATGCTGGGTGAAATGCTTAGTGGTAGTTTATCTATGTTCTGAGTCCAAATTCCACCGAGGTTGACTTTACCTTTCATCCTTTTGGGGGTCATAAATTAAGTACCAGTTGCATACTGGGGTCGATCTAATCAACTGGCCCCCTCCCCCCAAATTTCGGGCCTTGTGCCTAGAGTAGAAAAGAATATTTAGTTGAAATTATTTCCAGCTAAAAGCTGAAAAGAAAACATTTGGTGCAGATTTAGATTTGGAAATGTGTTTAGTGGGTGAAATGTTGGAAAGGCATGTGGGATTTAGGAGAGGATAGTATTAAGCCAGGAATACAGGAACTTGTAATACTTCTATAAGAGTTAAGAAAGAGATTTGGCTGGTGATGTCAGGTTGTTACTGAATGCTGACTTGCATATTTGATATGTATCGTCAACATCATCAGCATCATCATCAATGTCACCATTTAACATCCATTTTCCATGCTGGCATGGGTTGGGCAGTGATTGGAGCTGGCAAACCAGAAGGTTGAGCCAAGGTCTAGCATCTGTTTTGGCATGGTTTCTGTGGCTAGATGCCCTTCCTAACACCAATCACTTTACAGTGTGTACTGCATGCTTTTTTGTGGCACCAGCACCAGTGAGGTTACCAAGTAACTTGCAAAACAAGACAAAGTCCTTTCAACTGGGGAGGGGAGGGATAGTATCAACACTGTTTGTGTTTTTTTTTGGGGGGGGGGGGGGAGAATGCAATCAAGACTGTTCAGCAATCAAAAAAGATGTGCAAGAATCTAGAAGCATTCATACCATTCTTTAGATAATATGTTATTACTAGTTCTGTCTTTATAACTAATTAGGTTGCTTCAAAGATGGAACCATCTAATTATCATATGATTATCCAAGTACTAACTAGTCATTAGTACTTGGATAATCATATAATTGGTTGTATTAAGGATTACAATACACCTTAAGTATTGATTCCTTGTTGGTCTACTTAAAATGTAAGATTTCTTCTACTCTCATTGATTTCACAATAAATCCTTATATATTGAATATAGGTATTCCTCTATTACTATTAGTCATGCTCTTATTTGTGTTCTTGCTTGGATTTCTCTCTAATCAACTGTTTTCTAACCATTACTGAATTAAGGATTTTAATAGATTTATAAATATTTTAATAGTTTTAATAATTATTTGGATATATTTAATTTGATTTGATAATCCATTTTTAGATGCTGTTTCTACCCTCCTTGATCATGATAAAGAAGCACTAAAAGGCAACAGCCTTGCCCTTGTCGAGGCCTCGATACGAGGATATGCACCGATTGTCGAGATGTTGCTGAAGTATGGCATTAACCCAAATGTTGTTAACAAGTTGAAAGAAACAGCACCTTTGCATGAAGCAATACGGTTTTTTAGGTGAGTAAAAAATAAATTCAGTGTAAAGTAAAAAATTTTGTTTCATTTAGTTATAATTTCTCAAAGTGGCAATAATAAAGTGGATAGATGTCCAGAGACATGGGCATTTAGCCATAAACTTACACTCTACTCTTGTGTTCACTTCAAAAAGGTACTTAACTTATTTCGGTCTGCTGTACTGTAAATTATGTACTCAGGATAGGAATGTGTCTTGATGAATGTAGAAATGTATCTCTGATTTGGATCATTGACAAGCTGTTTAATTGCTTACAGATCCTGACAAAACTGGTTTAGTCATCTTCTGCTCTCTAATGCTATGAATAGAATGTAGCTGAGAGAATCATGAAATTACACTGCTAAATCCTGATTTATCTTTACTTAATCTTTTATGATTGTATTTCTAATGAAGTACTATGCCTATATGTTTCAGTTAATATTGAATGTGATGAAAAATTTGGAGAGATTTTGTTTTAAAGCTAATTTAATCATTATTAAATTACTGTTTAAAACATAACCAAAAGTTCTAACATGAAGATTATGATGAAAGGTTTTAACTTGAATAAGAACACTTCAAAGAAGATGTTTTGTGCGTCAGAACCAGAGACAGTCTCAGGTGGTATCAGGCCAGTTAAGATCCATGCATTGACAATCCATCTTTGTCTCTTCATCTTGAATTCATCTACATACAAGCATCCAATTGAATAAAATATAATACTAGCCTATACTTAATGTATTTACACTATCTGTACTCATGGTTGTTTGGTTAAGAAGTTTGTGTTGCAACCATGTACTTTCAGGTTTGCTCCTACTGCATAGCATCTTGGACAACAGCCTCAGGTAGACCAATGCATTCTGAGTGAAATTTGTTGATATGAAACTATACAGAAGCCCATTCTGTGGCGGTGGGATGGGGGTTTTGCATATCTTAGTATTGACACCACTTTGGCAGCAATTTCATTGCTTCTGTCTCCCCAAAAATAGAAATATTTAATACAGTTAAATATGCAAAGGAGTGGAATAAAGTACTTAACATGAAAAATAAAGAGTGACATCAGAAGGACATCCATTGCAAAGTACTTCCTCAAGAAGTCTTGTCCAATACTTTGCCCTCAGAATAGTTTTCTTTTCAGTAAATTGAATAGCATTACCTGTCACAAGTTTAATTCTATTCCTCCTAGCTTTATATTGGTTCTCTTCTAAAGTCTGATTAAATTAATTACAGACAGAACTTTCAAATTATTATTGCCACTATTTACCTTCGCTTAATATTTTGGCTTACACTTTTGATTTACAAATCAATGAGGTGACTCTCCACAGTTACTTGACCTGTCAAAAATAGCAACCAAATCCACCTCAGGTCAAAAATAGAAACATAGGATAATGTAGTGGATAAACTATGTCTTAAAAAAAGATCAATTAATGATGGCTGCAATGCCTTTGGAGTGGATCTTTTCAACTAGGGCTGAGCAACCACAACTTGATAAATTTTTACTGAACATTTAATCTAAATTGAAGATTACCTCCTAATTCTGTCAGCTTACCTGGGCTGCTAATTTACATCTTCTTCACTTTACCTCTTTAACCCCATGAAATAGCTAATCAACACCTTTTCAAGGTACAAACATAAACCACACACTGGTTTCTGGCCACACATGTTGTTTTACACTTTTTTTGTTTTACCATTTACCTCAGATCCCTTTGATTCCAGATCCTGTTTCCAAATGTCAAGTTTGCCATCACAGTATCTTTCTGTATTCTACATCTTGAACCAAACTGGTGTAAATGACTGAGCATCAAGTATGATGATGAAGAGTAGTGGGCTTAGATGAAAGCCTCACTGGACATTGACTTTTACGGTCATTAATCCTTACCCAATAAATTCAGGTAAGGATTAATGGCATATCTAGTGAGGAACTCAATACTATCATAAAATTGAGCTTTACAAATATGACAAATATAAAAAAAATGTTTAATGAAAATTATGTCTTTAATCCTTTGGATAATCTTAACCCTTTAGCATTCAGATTACTCTGTCTAATGTGATGCTTATTTATTTACTTTGTTTTGAATTAATCATGCATTATCTTGCCACTACAAGATTTTGAAGATGTAATTGTTTATTTTTAAGATGACATTGTAGGGTAAGTGTGAGAGGCTAAATCTGGATAATTAAACATAAAACAGGTTGAATATTTGGGCTGGATATGGCCAGTTTACATGCTAAAAGGCTAACAGTTAATGAATCTTACAATAGAATACATGGACATTCTTCTAGCATGTATATATCCATGAATGTAACATATGATGATGTTAATGAGCAGAGATTAAACTCATCTAGATACATAGTGTAGGTTTTTAAATTTTTTTACTGGTTTCATTGGTCAACCCAAAGCTATAGTAGAAGATACATGCATAAGATGCCACATGGTGATACTGAACCCAAAACTATGTTTTGTGAAGTACACTTCGGAACTACACAATTATGTCTGAGCTTACACATGCACACACACACACATACAAACTCTTTTATTAACTGAGAACGCGTTCGGTAAAAATGTGTTTATTATGGTGGTTTGACTTTTGAGTCCCTCTTAGCGTGAGGCATTCATGTATAGTAATGCCCTTATATATATATATATATATATATATATATGTATGTATGTATGTAGATATATATATATATATATATATATATATATATATATATATATATATATATGTGTGTGTGTGTGTGTGTAAGTTCAAAAAAAAGGAAAAAGACAAAAAACAACAACGTGAGGACGTGATACAGATTGTGTTACTAGATGCTCGGGAAAGGAAAGAGAGAGAGAGAGTATGACGTTTCGAGCGGAGCTCTTCGTCGGAAACAAGGAAAGTCCAAAGAAGGGAAAAACAGAGGAAGAAAAAATCGCCACCGATGTCCACGAGGTTACATTGTGTGTGTGCCTTTGTGTAATTTTTTGCCTTCACCCATTGCTCCTTTCATTACTTTAACTGAACCTGATATACTATGGTTCTTGTTTTATTTATCTTAGACATATGAAAATTAAAGATGACTCTAGTTAGAACTGAACTCAAAAACATGGAAATTCAAACTAAATATTCTAAAACAAAGAGTTCAATTCTCTTCAATTGTGACTATTTTATTACTGCAATATAAATTTATGTGTTTTTTATTGGCCAAAGATAATTTTTTAGAAGATGGATATATCAATTGATTGAATTAGGATCAATATATGACTAATGATTATAGAATAATATAAGAGTGAAAGTTGAAAAAATACACTGAAAAAATACACACATACACACACAGCTGGAGACACTCAAAAGAAAACATAGCAGTTCAAACCCACACACACCAAAGAGAAGGAAAAACCTTAATTCTTTAATAGAATTCTTAACAAGACATTTATCATAACATACACACCCATTAACACCCAGCTGGTCACATTCCAAACATATTGAAAGAACATTCAACACAGGTGGACATAAAGCCCATTCAATAAATGCTTTTAAGCCACTCCCTCAGCATGAACCCACAGTGATTTTTTTTAGACAATAGACAACTACACTCTCTCTCAAAAACCTTAAACCTTATACTGAATTATTTACAATCAAACTATATTTAAAGAAGGCTTTACAGAAAAAACACCAGACATGTTCTAATCACTAAACAGAAGATAAATACAAAATGTTTTTACTTCAAGTTCCAAATTTTTATTAATATTTGAAACCAGTAATATTTCATATTTTATATATATATATATTTATACACACACACACACACATACACACACACACACACATATATATATATATATATATATCACCAGTATATAAATTCACAACTCCTTGTTCTGCATCCAGTTTCATAAGTTCTAGCATTTATTAAACTCTCAGCACTTGAGTCACTCTGTTGCTTCTGCTATATATTAATGAAAATATACATACTCACGTTTTGAGTTCTATTTTTCGTGTTTGCAACACCAAACCTGTTTACACACACACACATGCACACACATTGATATCATGTGTCTTTTCATGTCCTGTATTCATATCTTCACATCTCCATAGCTTTATGTGTCCTGGTTCATATTATCTCTACAACTGTTTAACAACATTACAATCCCTGTTTAGTACTTCTAATGATGTTTCATATCAATTCATGTCCTAATTTTGTATATATTCATGTCAAAGTTTGTATGTCTTCATATTGTATGTTCTCATGTCCAAGTTAAATACTTTCACATATCAATATATATCATCATCATCATCATTTAACATCTGTTGTCCATGCTGGTATGGGTTCAGTGGTTTGACCAAGCTGGCAAGCTGAAAGGCTGCACCAGAATCCAGTCTGATTTGGCATGGTTTCTATGGCTGGATGTCCTTCCTAATGCCAGCCACTCCGAGAGTGTAATGGGTGTTTTTATGTGCCACTGGCACAGGTGCCAGTTGTATGTATATATATATATATATATATATATATATATATATATACATCATCATCATCATTATCTTTTAACGTCTGTTTTCCATGCTGGCATGGGTTGGACGGTTTGACCAGGGCTGGTAATCTGAGGGGCTGCACCAGACTATTCATGAACTAGTTTGTATCTCTTCTTTTCTTGTCCTACTCTATATATTTTCTTGTCCTATTTGTATCTTTTGATGTCCAAGTTTGTATCTTTTTATGTACCAGTTAATATATTTTTGTGTCCTAATTTGTATATTTTCATATGTCAAATAATTCATATCTTCTATTATCATATTTCATATCTACTTCTGTTTGACATATTTTGTCCTATTTTATGTTTTTTCTAACCTCTACCACCAAAACTGCCTCTAAAACAGGGGTGGGGAAACTTTTTAGTGCAGCAGACAAAGGTTTACAAAGGAAAAGGTCCACAGGCAGATCACAAGTTCTAACTTTTATATCTGTGTAGATCTTGTATATATCTATGTATAATTCGATATACATTAATAAAGGTAAATTTAATACATTAAATTAACATGTAACATCTTCATTAACACCACCACTGAATTTAGGACATTTATATTACTTATGAGGTTTCTATATTTTTCATCTAGAGTGTAGTTGGGTCTCAAGAGGGTGGTACAAACCTAGCAATATGTGTTTTATAGTGAAAACAAAATTTCTATTCAAATGGCAATTATCTGACGAGTTTCTGTTTGAGTCTACCATTTTAAGTCATCATGGAAATGCGACCTATGTCGCAAATAGGCACACGAATATTGTATAAATTTTATAATTGGAAAATTTGCTATATTTTGTACATACGAGTATATCAGCCTGTGGACAAATTAAATGGGCTTGCAGGAGTTTCCCACCCCTGCTCTAAAACCTCCTCTGCTAATGTCATTTTCTAGATCTTGTATAGTTTCATTTTATCCTTTATAAAATGAAACTATAGATCTTTTATTGTTTCATGTATCCCTTATAAAAATTAATGGTCAATCCTTTTCATAATTTTTGCAGACTGCAAGTAGCTGAGAGGTTATTACAATATGGTGCAAAAACAGATGTTGTCAATCCAGCTGGAGAGGTAAGTGCATTTAATTTGATATTTGTATTTAATGGTGTCCTAGATGTGATATGTTGACAGAACCATTGCAGGTGTTGGAGAAAACTCCTTGTTGCAGCTACTTACATTTTAAGTTCAAACCCTGCTGATGTGTCAAGTAGTGGGATCGATTTCATTAACTAATCACCACCACCACCACTAATTAAGATTTTGTGTCTAACTCAGAAATCAGTACTAAAAAATGTCTTCTTTATTTGGATTTTATTACATTAATATTATAGGTCCAAAAGATTTTACTAAGACAAAAATGTTCAATTCTTTTGAAATTTTAAATTGTGTATGAATGATTGAGTGCATTTGTGTGTGAGGTGAGGATATTAGATTTTGGAAAACTTTGACATTAAAAGAGATAGAAATCAACAACAATTCATTAACTAAGAAATTCTATTTTACATATGATATTTTCTCTTTTTTTTTTTTTCATTTCAGACACCTTTAAAAATGGTGAAAGACTTGCCAAGAGATAGGCCAAATGAATTTCAGCGGTTATTTGATGGTAAGTAAATAAATCCATCAATGTATCAAGCTGAAAGTTCACCAACTATAGTTAATATTCTGTTGTTTTTACTTTATTGCGGAGAAGTGGACAGTGTTACTCATAATTCCTTATATCTCCTGTATATGAGTGTAGACATGGTTGTGTTCTTAACAAGTTCACTTCACAACTACATGCTTCTTGGTTTGATACCAAAAACTGATACATTGAACTCTAATCTATTGTAATTTCACTTTTACTATTTGGCAGCCAAATATCTCTTAATTAACTCCAAACAAATCTGTTGTGTATTTGCAACACTGTTATCAATCAGGTTTTCTGTTGTTTTTAAGAAGGTCTAACATTTTTTTTCTGATCAGCTCTTTAGCATTTAAACTGGCCAGATCCAGCCTCTCACACCAACCCTACAATGTCATTCTTAAAATAAACAATCACTTCAGTGAAATCACAGAGCTACAAGATAATACAGAGTTAATACAAAACAATTTGAATAAATGAGGATTACATTTGACAGAGTAATCTGAATGTTAAAGGGTTAAGTGGGCCTGTCCCCAAACTCTGTGTAAATACCATTATTGCTTGGTGAAACAACATCTAGGGAGAAAACCTTATAAGTCTGGAGTGGAGCCCCTAAAGTACTTTAGTGTTTGACTTGACATTCTTCTTGCAAGTCTTGTAGTCAGCTTGGTGCCAACCATACTGCTCTTTTGTACAATATGCAGTCAAGAGGATGTATAGAAATCCTGACCAACCCAGCATATCCATACACCCAACACAGGAAGTGGTTACCCTCCTATATTGGAGTGCAGCTCAAATTCTGAATAACCATTATTTCTTGAGTTAGATGAAAACCAAAGAAAGGTAAATTTATGACATGCTTATTTGAGAGGAGTTGGTCACATAAGAGTGACCCTTGAGTTCAGGACTTAGACTATGCAGATATAATGTATCCAGTACATCAAATTTGGCCATACCAACTTTACTGTGACGCAGGTTGTCCTAATATATATGACCGGTGGATCAACATTGTACAACAATAAGAATTCAGCTGTTTCATCAACTGAATTACCTGCTCCTGAATTAATATGGAATCAGCCAAGTATCACACAAACGTAGGTACCCTTAATGTAATTTTCAGACAGAATCAGCATGATACCAGTGTGTGGTAAGATTGTACCTTTTGAAATACAACCCACCCAGTGGGCTTCTATACAGTTTCTGCCTCCCAAATTTTGCTCAAAAGTGATAGGTTAATCCTGAGGTTATAGAAACTGACACTTGCCTGAGATGCCACACAATGGAATCAAACTGAGGACCTTGAGGTTATGAAGCAAACTTCTTAACTATTCAGTCATACTGCACCTACAAAAAACTGGATATACTATCATATTAGAGAAAAGTGGAGGTGCATGGCTTAGTGGTTAGGGTGTTACACTCATGATCATAAGATTGTGGTTTCAATTCCTGTACCACATTGCTCCAGTCCACTCAGCTGGCAAAAATGAGTAATCCTGCACCAGACTGACATCACATCCAGGTGAAAAATATATACACCATAGAATCCAGGAAATTGGCTTAATGGGCCTTTGGCTAGGGAAGACATGTTAAAAAAGCCACTTAGTATTTCAATGAAAATACTCATGATGCTACATTTTAACCCATCCAAGAAAAATTCTGTGACTGAGCTTGCAGTTTGAACTTACATGTGACTTCAGCTTCCTCACTTAATACTCTTTGATATTGCTATTTCAGAATACAGCACAGGAGAATTAAGACGTGCCCATGTACAGTTTAATAGCTCTTTTGTAGAACGTCGAAAAAAATCTTATATCAAAAGTAAGGACTATTGAATTTTGTATTGTCTTATTTCTGAAACATTTCATTTCAGTCTGTTTAGTTATGTTATATGTGTATAAGAATGGACAGTGCATGGAAGTGGTAGTGCATGCACCTGTCATCATCATTGTATGTCCACTTTTCCATGCTTTTATAAATCAGATGGAATTTATTAAGGCAGCTTTTCTATGGCTGGATGCCCTTTCTGTCGCCAACCCACAACTGTTTCCAAGCTAGATAATATTTCCTGTGACCAGACATTTTCTACAGAAGACTGAAAACAAACAACACCACTTGTGATGCTTGTTTACTACCATCACATGATGTCAAGACATGGGCGCACACAAACAAACATACACATATGTGTGTGTGTGCATGCATGCGTGTGCACGCATACATACAATGGGCTTCTTTCAATCTCTATCTACCAAATCCACTCACAAGGCTTTGGTCAGCCCAGTAAAACAATATACCAAGATGCTGTGCAATGGCACTGAACCCAGGACCACCTGGTCAGAAATCAAACTTCTTAATCACACAGCAATACCAGTATATTTGAAAATGCATTTATGCACACTGTATTTGAAAATGTCCTCATGTGGTGCTATCAGACAAGTCAAATTGGTGGAGCCTATATCTCTCTAAATCTCACTCTAGAATTTGAACTTACTAACTCCAGAAGAATTTGAATTCTACAGAGATTTAACCTTGACACAAAGCCTTCATTGGTGACACAGCAGCCAAAACTATTTTAAGATGCTCATATTTAAATCAAAATCTTCCCTGATAATTTTATGTAAGAACCTTTTTTTAAGTTATATTCCAATTGCCAGCTTGATAACAAAAAAGTTATTTTACCAAATTCCTTCAAATTGTTGATTATTTCCAAAATTCATTGAAATACATCTGCAGTGTATTTCATTAGTAATATGACCATAAAAGGGTTAAAAGCTACAGGAGTTTTCCTTCATGTGTGTATGAGTGTATATGAGTACATGTGTGTGTATGAGTGTATATGAGTACATGTGTGTGTATGAGTGTATATGAGTACATGTGTGTGTGTGAGTGCATGTGTGTATGTAAATGCGTGTGTGTGTGTGTATATGCACATGCATGTGCCTACATGTGTTCCTGTGATTATGGAAAATATTTATTCAAAAAATAATTCTTTGATTTTTCTTTTTCAAAAAAATTATTTATTGCTTATGTAATTATTTGTTTGTGTGTTTATTTATTTGTTTGTTTCTTTTAGAATATCCGGAACTAGAAAATAACATGAAATGGACAGAAAACTCGCCAAGTTATTGCAGTTGTTGTACTGCAATGAGTCCAAATACTAATATTTTAGATAGTAAGTACTGTGTATCATTCTTCTGACTATATGTGCATGTGTAAATATATATCATCATCATCATCAGCGTTTAACATCCACTTTCCATGCTAGCATGGGTTGGACGATTTGACTGAGGACTGGTGAACCAGATGGCTACACCAGGCTCCAATCTGATCTGGCAGAGTTTCTACAGCTGGATGCTCTTCCTGATGCCAACCACTCTGAGAGTGTAGCGGGTGCTTTTACGTGCCACCGGCATAAGGGCCAGTCAGGCAGTACTGGCAACAGCCACGCTCAAATGGTATTTTTTACGTGCCACCTGCACAGGAGCCAGTCCAGCGGTACTGGCAATGACCTTGCTTGAATGTTTTTTTATGTGCCACCAGCACAAGTGCCAGTAAGGCAACTCTAGTATCGATCACATTCAAATGGTGCTATTTACATGCCACTGGCACGGAAGCCAGACAGCTGCTCTGGCAATGATCATGCTTGGAATGTGCTCTTAGCGCTCCACTGGCACGGTTGACAGTCATCGAATTCAGTTCAGTTTCGATTTCGATTTCACTTGCCCCAACAGGTCTTCGCAAGCAGAGTTTAGTGTCCAATGAAGGAAAGGTACGCATAAGTGGGCTGGCTACACCCCTGGCAAAGGCCACAGGTTATGGTCTCACTTGGCTTGCCGAGTCTTCTCACGCACAGCATATTTCCAAAGGTCTCAGTCACTAGTCATTGCCTCGTTGAGGCCTAATGTTCGAAGGTCATGTGCTTCACCACCTCATCCCAGGTCTTCCTGGGTCTACCTCTTATATATATATATATATTTGAATTGACTATATATATATATTCTTATACAGGAATGTTGTTGACAGGGACTTCGAAGTCATAGTCAACAATTCTTGCACAAGAATAATAAATTTGTACTCTACAAAAGTATAGACTAACCCATCAGATTAGTCTAGAATCATTTTTATTATAACTGAACATAAAGACAAACATTATTTATATAGAGAGAGGTGGGGGTAAGAGGGAGAGAAATGACCTGAGTAGAGAGACAGGTAAATGTGTATGTATATATCTATTTATGCATTTGAATGTGCAATTAAGAAATAAAAAAAACTTAGTACAAAGAAGTAAAGTGTATATATTTTTATTATAAGCTGAAGTTATTCTTTCATTGTAACTAGTAGTTTTACATCAAAAATGCTCAGACAAGGAAGAAAATTTACTTATCAACAGGATATATTTTTTGATCTGTATATTCAGGATTTGAATATACAGGGAATTTGATTGGTTACAAAATGAAACAAAGCATCACAGAGATGGGAACACTTAAAATTTCTTTTGCAGTACCTCCTTTGTTTATCTAACATTTACTATGAAAATAAAGACATGGATAACTACGAGGGGGTGCTGAAAAGTTCCTGGCTTTGGGTAAAAGAAAATACAGGAGGATTGCTTAATTATGATTTTATCCAACATATTCCCCTCAGATTCACACACTTATTGCAGCAGTCCTTCAGTTTTTCTAAGCACTGTAAGAAAAACTCAGAAGGTTGGGCCACCAACCCTTTCATACTCTTTGTGGTACCCTTAAAGCCAGGAACTTTTCAGCATATGTATAATTGACTTCTGTGAGATTTAATCTAAGATGATACAGAGCAAGCCATTTTTTCCCAATGTTCTAATGATTCTGCCAGCTCATAGCTTTAACTTCAATTGTAACAATTCTTTCTACTATAGGCACAAGGCCTGAAAATTGGGTGGGGCTCATCAATTACATCAACCTCATTGCTCAACTGGTACTTATTAGTTTGACCATGACAGGATGAAAAATATAGTCAGCCTTGCCACATTTGAAGTCTGAATGTAAAGAACCAGAAGAAACACTGCTAAGCATTTAGTCTGACTCACTAACAATCCTGCTAGCTTACCACTCTAATCCAATTGTAATAATAATAGTTGTCTTTGTTGTTGTTATCGTTTGACCCTAATTCGGTCCTGGATGAGGAAACCTAGAATCATGAACATTCATTCATTCATTCATGCCATGCCTATTCTATGTTTTTCACTTTTCTTTTTCTGTACATGTCTCCTGGACTACATTATAGAGTATGTCCTTCTTTAAAAAAGATTTTAAGATAGTATTGTGCAACATGAGAGAGATTTCGCTTCTGTTTCCAACATTTCAAGCCAGCAGTCTTTAAATATATTTTGTAGATTAGGACTGTTTTAAACTATATAATCCTTTCATTTATAACCAATGTAGACAGAATAGAGTATAAGGCGTACTCTGTGTTGATATCCTTTGTTATTAATTTATCTATCTTTTTTTATTTTTGTTTAGATGACAACTGTAGTTTTTGGGTAATTCCTTCAATCCAACAGGCTTGGACAGTGTTGGATCTCCAGCATGAACATATAATTACAGGAATCAAGGTTTTTGGATGGTACGTCATCATATAAATCTTTTCAGTATTTCTCGTAGTTTTCTCTCTAACAAAAACATAAAATGCATGATTTTAACATGAAAGCAAATTGCAAATATTTTCAGTAATAGTGCTTAGTCAACTGTTAAACCTGTATACATACATACATAGCTGTGCATGTGTGTGTGTGTCTGCGTGCATGACTGCATGTGTATATGTGTGTTATACATTCATACATATACACCGACACATTTGTGTAGATAGACAGATAAGTAGTTAAATAGATATACATACATACATACATATATAAACACACACATATATATACAGACACACACACATACATAGATATATACATACATACATATATATGTGTGTGTGTATACATATCTATATATGTATGTGTGTGTGTGTGTATATATATATATATATATATATATACACACACACACTCTAGCTATGAAAGTAGATAGCAAGGCTTTTTGGTAGCTTAGAATGAAGATCAAACTGGTTAGTTTCATATTTCATTTATAACTCATTAGGAATCTCTTACTTTTGCTTTACAAGCTGCCAAAAAGAAGTATTGTAGAACTACTTATAAATATGTAAACAAGATTTTTACATGTATGCCAAGTATAACAACTTTTGCTTAATAGTACAAGGTTGATAGCTG